>NW_028225273.1:600000-857773 GCF_052327205.1 Somniosus microcephalus | reverse complement strand
GGGCGAAGCAGAAGAAGCAGAAGAAGTAGAAGGAGTAGGTGAAGTCTGGAGGGTGAAGCAGAAGAAGCAGAAGAAGGAGAAGGAGTAGGTGAAGTCAGGAGGGTGAAGCAGAAGAAGCAGAAGAAGGAGAAGGAGAAGGTGAAGTCTGGTGGGTGAAGCAGAAGAAGCAGAAGAAGGAGAAGGAGAAGGTGAAGTCTGGAGGGTGAAGCAGAAGAAGCAGAAGAAGGAGAAGGAGAAGGTGAAGTCAGGAGGGTGGATCAGAAGAAGTAGAAGAAGGAGAAGGAGAAGGTGAAGTCTGGAGGGTGAATCAGAAGAAGCAGAAGAAGGAGAAGGAGAAGGTGAAGTCTGGAGGGCGCAGCAGAAGAAGCAGAAGAAGGAGAAAGAGAAGGTGAAGTCTGGAGGGTGAAGCAGAAGAAGCAGAAGAAGGAGAAGGAGAGGGTGAAGTCTGGAGGGTGAATCAGAAGAAGTAGAAGAAGGAGAAGGAGAAGGTGAAGTCAGGAGAGTGAAGCAGAAGAAGCAGAGGAAGGAGAAGGAGAAGGTGAAGTCTGGAGGGCGAAGCAGAAGAAGCAGAAGAAGGAGAAGGAGAAGGTGAAGTCTGGAGGTTGAAGCAGAAGAAGCAGAAGAAGGAGAAGGAGTAGGTGAAGTCTGGAGGGGGAATCAGAAGAAGTAGAAGAAGGAGAAGGAGAAGGTGAAGTCAGGAGGGTGAAGCAGAAGAAGCAGAAGAAGGAGAAGGAGAAGGTGAAGTCTGGAGGGTGAATCAGAAGAAGCAGAAGAAGGAGAAGGAGAAGGTGAAGTCAGGAGGGTTAATCAGAAGAAGCAGAAGAAGGAGAAGGAGAAGGTGAATTTAGGAGGGTGAATCAGAAGAAGCAGAAGAAGGAGAAGGAGCAGGTGAAGTCAGGGGGGTGTAGCAGAAGAAGTAGAAGAAGGAGAAGGAGAAGGTGAAGTCAGGACGGTGAAGCAGAAGAAGCAGAAGAAGGAGAAGGAGAAGGTGAAGCCTGGAGGGCGCAGCAGAAGAAGCAGAAGAAGGAGAAGGAGAAGCTGAAGTCTGGAGTGTGAAGCAGAAGAAGCAGAAGAAGGAGAAGGAGAAGGTGAAGTCTGGAGGGTGAATCAGAAGAAGCAGAAGAAAGAGAAGGAGAAGGTGAAGTCTGGAGGGTGAATCAGAAGAAGCAGAATAAGGAGAAGGAGAAGGTGAAGTCTGGAGGGTGAATCAGAAGAAGCAGAAGAAGGAGAAGGAGAAGGTGAAGTCTGGAGGGTGAATCAGAAGAAGTAGAAGAAGGAGAAGGAGAAGGTGAAGTCTGGAGGGTGAAGCAGAAGAAGTAGAAGAAGGAGAAGGAGAAGGTGAAGTCAGGAGGGTGAATCAGAAGAAGCAGAAGAAGGAGAAGGAGAAGGTGAAGTCTGGAGGGTGAATCAGAAGAATCAGAAGAAGGAGAAGGAGAAGATGAAGTCTGGAGGGTGAATCAGAAGAAGCAGAAGAAAGAGAAGGAGAAGGTGAAGTCTGGAGGGTGAAGGAGAATAAACAGAAGAAGGAGAAGGAGTAGGTGAAGACTGGAGGGTGAATCAGAAGAAGTAGAAGAAGGAGAAGGAGAAGGTGAAGTCTGGAGGGTGAATCAGACGAAGTAGAAGAAGGAGAAGGAGAAGGTGAAGTCTGGAGGGTGAATCAGAAGAAGCAGAAGAAGGAGAAGGAGAAGGTGAAGTTAGGAGGGTGAATCAGAAGAAGCAGAAGAAGGAGAAGGAGCAGGTGAAGTCAGGGGGGTGAAGCAGAAGAAGTAGAAGAAGGAGAAGGAGAAGGTGAAGTCAGGACGGTGAAGCAGAAGAAGCAGAAGAAGGAGAAGGAGAAGGTGAAGTCTGGAGGGTGAAGCAGAAGAAGCAGAAGAAGGAGAAGGAGAGGGTGAAGTCTGGAGGGTGAATCAGAAGAAGTAGAAGAAGGAGAAGGAGAAGGTGAAGTCAGGAGAGTGAAGCAGAAGAAGCAGAAGAAGGAGAAGGAGAAGGTGAAGTCTGGAGGGCGAAGCAGAAGAAGCAGAAGAAGGAGAAGGAGAAGGTGAAGTCTGGAGGGTGAAGCAGAAGAAGCAGAAGAAGGAGAAGGAGTAGGTGAAGTCTGGAGGGTGAATCAGAAGAAGTAGAAGAAGGAGAAGGATAAGGTGAAGTCAGGAGGGTGAAGCAGAAGAAGCAGAAGAAGGAGAAGGAGAAGGTGAAGTCTGGTGGGTGAAGCAGAAGAAGCAGAAGAAGGAGAAGGAGAAGGTGAAGTCTGGAGGGTGAAGCAGAAGAAGCGGAAGAAGGAGAAGGAGAAGGTGAAGTCTGGAGGGCGCAGCAGAAGAAGCAGAAGAAGGAGAAAGAGAAGGTGAAGTCTGGAGGGTGAAGCAGAAGAAGCAGAAGAAGGAGAAGGAGAGGGTGAAGTCTGGAGGGTGAATCAGAAGAAGTAGAAGAAGGAGAAGGAGAAGGTGAAGTCTGGAGGGTGAAGCAGAAGAAGTAGAAGAAGGAGAAGGAGAAGGTGAAGTCAGGAGGGTGAATCAGAAGAAGCAGAAGAAGGAGAAGGAGAAGGTGAAGTCTGGAGGGTGAATCAGAAGAATCAGAAGAAGGAGAAGGAGAAGATGAAGTCTGGAGGGTGAATCAGAAGAAGCAGAAGAAAGAGAAGGAGAAGGTGAAGTCTGGAGGGTGAAGCAGAAGAAACAGAAGAAGGAGAAGGAGTAGGTGAAGACTGGAGGGTGAATCAGAAGAAGTAGAAGAAGGAGAAGGAGAAGGTGAAGTCTGGAGGGTGAATTTGACGAAGTAGAAGAAGGAGAAGGAGAAGGTGAAGTCTGGAGGGTGAATCAGAAGAAGCAGAAGAAGGAGAAGGAGAAGGTGAAGTTAGGAGGGTGATTCAGAAGAAGGAGAAGGAGCAGGTGAAGTCAGGGGGGTGAAGCAGAAGAAGTAGAAGAAGGAGAAGGAGAAGGTGAAGTCAGGACGGTGAAGTAGAAGAAGCAGAAGAAGGAGAAGGAGAAGGTGAAGTCTGGAGGGTGAAGCAGAAGAAGCAGAAGAAGGAGAAGGAGAGGGTGAAGTCTGGAGGGTGAATCAGAAGAAGTAGAAGAAGGAGAAGGAGAAGGTGAAGTCAGGAGAGTGAAGCAGAAGAAGCAGAAGAAGGAGAAGGAGAAGGTGAAGTCTGGAGGGCGAAGCAGAAGAAGCAGAAGAAGGAGAAGGAGAAGGTGAAGTCTGGAGGGTGAAGCAGAAGAAGCAGAAGAAGGAGAAGGAGTAGGTGAAGTCTGGAGGGTGAATCAGAAGAAGTAGAAGAAGGAGAAGGATAAGGTGAAGTCAGGAGGGTGAAGCAGAAGAAGCAGAAGAAGGAGAAGGAGAAGGTGAAGTCTGGTGGGTGAAGCAGAAGAAGCAGAAGAAGGAGAAGGAGAAGGTGAAGTCTGGAGGGTGAAGCAGAAGAAGCAGAAGAAGGAGAAGGAGAAGGTGAAGTCAGGAGGGTGGATCAGAAGAAGTAGAAGAAGGAGAAGGAGAAGGTGAAGTCTGGAGGGTGAATCAGAAGAAGCAGAAGAAGGAGAAGGAGAAGACGAAGTCTGGAGGGCGCAGCAGAAGAAGCAGAAGAAGGAGAAAGAGAAGGTGAAGTCTGGAGGGTGAAGCAGAAGAAGCAGAAGAAGGAGAAGGAGAGGGTGAAGTCTGGAGGGTGAATCAGAAGAAGTAGAAGAAGGAGAAGGAGAAGGTGAAGTCAGGAGAGTGAAGCAGAAGAAGCAGAAGAAGGAGAAGGAGAAGGTGAAGTCTGGAGGGCGAAGCAGAAGAAGCAGAAGAAGTAGAAGGAGTAGGTGAAGTCTGGAGGGTGAATCAGAAGAAGTAGAAGAAGGAGAAGGAGAAGGTGAAGTCAGGAGGGTGAAGCAGAAGAAGCAGAAGAAGGAGAAGGAGAAGGTGAAGTCTGGAGGGTGAATCAGAAGAAGCAGAAGAAGGAGAAGGAGAAGGTGAAGTCAGGAGGGTGAATCAGAAGAAGCAGAAGAAGGAGAAGGAGTAGGTGAATTTAGGAGGGTGAATCAGAAGAAGCAGAAGAAGGAGAAGGAGCAGGTGAAGTCAGGGGGGTGTAGCAGAAGACGTAGAAGAAGGAGAAGGAGAAGGTGAAGTCAGGACGGTGAAGCAGAAGAAGCAGAAGAAGGAGAAGGAGAAGGTGAAGCCTGGAGGGCGCAGCAGAAGAAGCAGAAGAAGGAGAATGAGAAGATGAAGTCTGGAGGGTGAATCAGAAGAAGCAGAAGAAGGAGAAGGAGAAGGTGAAGTCTGGAGGGTGAATCAGAAGAAGGAGAAGAAGGAGAAGGAGAAGGTGAAGTCAGGAGGGTGAATCAGAAGAAGTAGAAGAAGGAGAAGGAGAAGGTGAAGTCAGGAGGGTGAATCAGAAGAAGCAGAAGAAGGAGAAGGAGAAGGTGAAGTCTGGAGGGCGAATCAGAAGAAACAGAAAAAGGAGAAGGAGAAGGTGAAGTCTGGAGGGTGAATCAGAAGAAGCAGAAGAAGGAGAAGGAGAAGGTGAAGTCTGGAGGTTGAATCAGAAGAAGCAGAATAACGAGAAGGAGAAGGTGAAGTCTGGAGGGTGAATCAGAAGAAGCAGAATAAGGAGAAGGAGAAGGTGAAGTCTGGAGGGTGAATCAGAAGAAGCAGAAGAAGGAGAAGGAGAAGGTGAAGTCTGGAGGGTGAATCAGAAGAGGTAGAAGAAGGAGAAGGAGAAGGTGAAGTCTGGAGGGTGAAGCAGAAGAAGGAGAAGAAGGAGAAGGAGAAGGTGAAGTCAGGAGGGTGAATCAGAAGAAGTAGAAGAAGGAGAAGGAGAAGGTGAAGCCAGGAGGGTGAATCAGAAGAAGCAGAAGAAGGAGAAGGAGAAGGTGAAGTCTGGAGGGTGAATCAGAAGAATCAGAAGAAGGAGAAGGAGAAGGTGAAGTCTGGAGGGTGAATCAGAAGAATCAGAAGAAAGAGAAGGAGAAGGTGAAGTCTGGAGGCTGAAGCAGAAGAAACAGAAGAAGGAGAAGGAGAATGTGAAGACTGGAGGGTGAATCAGAAGAAGTAGAAGAAGGAGAAGGAGAAGGTGAAGTCTGGAGGGTGAATCAGAAGAAGTAGAAGAAGGAGAAGGAGAAGGTGAAGTCTGGAGGGTGAATCAGAAGAAGCAGAAGAAGGAGAAGGAGAAGGTGAAGTCTGGAGGGTGAATCAGAAGATGCAGAAGAAGGAGAAGGAGAAGATGAAGTCTGGAGGGTGAATCAGAAGAAGTAGAAGAAGGAGAAGGAGAAGGTGAAGTCTGGAGGGTGAATCAGAAGAAGTAGAAGAAGGAGAAGGAGAAGGTGAAGTCTGGAGGGTGAATCAGAAGAAACAGAAGAAGGAGAAGGAGAAGGTGAAGTCTGGAGGGTGAATCAGAAGAAGTAGAAGAAGGAGAAGGAGAAGGTGTAGTCTGGAGGGTGAATCAGAAGAAGTAGACGAAGGAGAAGGAGAAGGTGAAGTCTGGAGGGTGAATCAGAAGAAGCAGAAGAAGGAGAAGGAGAAGATGAAGTCTGGAGGGTGAATCAGAAGAAGTAGAAGAAGGAGAAGGAGAAGGTGAAGTCTGGAGGGTGAATCAGAAGAAGCAGAAGAAGGAGAAGGAGAAGGTGAAGTCTGGAGGGTGAATCAGAAGAAGCAGAAGAAGGAGAAGGAGAAGGTGAAGTCTGGAGGGTGAATCAGAAGAAGCAGAATAAGGAGAAGGAGAAGGTGAAGTCTGGAGGGTGAATCAGAAGAAGCAGAAGAAGGAGAAGGAGAAGGTGAAGTCTGGAGGATGAATCAGAAGAAGTAGAAGAAGGAGAAGGAGAAGGTGAAGTCTGGAGGGTGAATCAGAAGAAGTAGAAGAAGGAGAAGGAGAAGGTGAAGTCTGGAGGGTGAATCAGAAGAAGTAGAAGAAGGAGAAGGAGAAGGTGAAGTCTGGAGGGTGAAGCAGAAGAAGTAGAAGAAGGAGAAGGAGAAGGTGAAGTCAGGAGGGTGAATCAGAAGAAGTAGAAGAAGGAGAAGGAGAAGGTGAAGTCAGGAGGGTGAAGCAGAAGAAGCAGAAGAAGGAGAAGGAGAAGGTGAATTCTGGAGGGTGAAGCAGAAGAAGCAGAAGAAGGAGAAGGAGAAGATGAAGTCTGGAGGGTGAATCAGAAGAAGCAGAAGAAAGAGAAGGAGAAGGTGAAGTCTGGAGGGTGAATCAGAAGAAGTAGAAGAAGGAGAAGGAGAAGGTGAAGTCTGGAGGGTGAATCAGAAGAAGCAGAAGAAGGAGAAGGAGAAGGTGAAGTCTGGAGGGTGAATCAGAAGAAGCAGAAAAAGGAGAAGGAAAAGGTGAAGTCTGGAGGGTGAATCAGAAGAAGCAGAAGAAGGAGAAGGAGAAGGTGAAGTCTGGAGGGTGAATCAGAAGAAGCAGAATAAGGAGAAGGAGAAGGTGAAGTCTGGAGGGTGAATCAGAAGAAGCAGAAGAAGGAGAAGGAGAAGGTGAAGTCTGGAGGGTGAATCAGAAGAAGTAGAAGAAGGAGAAGGAGAAGGTGAAGTCTGGAGGGTGAAGCAGAAGAAGTAGAAGAAGGAGAAGGTGAAGTCAGGAGGGTGAATCAGAAGAAGCAGAAGAAGGAGAAGGAGAAGGTGAAGTCTGGAGGGTGAATCAGAAGAATCAGAAGAAGGAGAAGGAGAAGATGAAGTCTGGAGGGTGAATCAGAAGAAGCAGAAGAAAGAGAAGGAGAAGGTGAAGTCTGGAGGGTGAAGGAGAATAAACAGAAGAAGGAGAAGGAGTAGGTGAAGACTGGAGGGTGAATCAGAAGAAGTAGAAGAAGGAGAAGGAGAAGGTGAAGTCTGGAGGGTGAATCAGACGAAGTAGAAGAAGGAGAAGGAGAAGGTGAAGTCTGGAGGGTGAATCAGAAGAAGCAGAAGAAGGAGAAGGAGAAGGTGAAGTTAGGAGGGTGAATCAGAAGAAGCAGAAGAAGGAGAAGGAGCAGGTGAAGTCAGGGGGGTGAAGCAGAAGAAGTAGAAGAAGGAGAAGGAGAAGGTGAAGTCAGGACGGTGAAGCAGAAGAAGCAGAAGAAGGAGAAGGAGAAGGTGAAGTCTGGAGGGTGAAGCAGAAGAAGCAGAAGAAGGAGAAGGAGAGGGTGAAGTCTGGAGGGTGAATCAGAAGAAGTAGAAGAAGGAGAAGGAGAAGGTGAAGTCAGGAGAGTGAAGCAGAAGAAGCAGAAGAAGGAGAAGGAGAAGGTGAAGTCTGGAGGGCGAAGCAGAAGAAGCAGAAGAAGGAGAAGGAGAAGGTGAAGTCTGGAGGGTGAAGCAGAAGAAGCAGAAGAAGGAGAAGGAGTAGGTGAAGTCTGGAGGGTGAATCAGAAGAAGTAGAAGAAGGGGAAGGATAAGGTGAAGTCAGGAGGGTGAAGCAGAAGAAGCAGAAGAAGGAGAAGGAGAAGGTGAAGTCTGGTGGGTGAAGCAGAAGAAGCAGAAGAAGGAGAAGGAGAAGGTGAAGTCTGGAGGGTGAAGCAGAAGAAGCAGAAGAAGGAGAAGGAGAAGGTGAAGTCAGGAGGGTGGATCAGAAGAAGTAGAAGAAGGAGAAGGAGAAGGTGAAGTCTGGAGGGTGAATCAGAAGAAGCAGAAGAAGGAGAAGGAGAAGGTGAAGTCTGGAGGGCGCAGCAGAAGAAGCAGAAGAAGGAGAAAGAGAAGGTGAAGTCTGGAGGGTGAAGCAGAAGAAGTAGAAGAAGGAGAAGGAGAAGGTGAAGTCAGGAGGGTGAATCAGAAGAAGCAGAAGAAGGAGAAGGAGAAGGTGAAGTCTGGAGGGTGAATCAGAAGAATCAGAAGAAGGAGAAGGAGAAGATGAAGTCTGGAGGGTGAATCAGAAGAAGCAGAAGAAAGAGAAGGAGAAGGTGAAGTCTGGAGGGTGAAGCAGAAGAAACAGAAGAAGGAGAAGGAGTAGGTGAAGACTGGAGGGTGAATCAGAAGAAGTAGAAGAAGGAGAAGGAGAAGGTGAAGTCTGGAGGGTGAATCAGACGAAGTAGAAGAAGGAGAAGGAGAAGGTGAAGTCTGGAGGGTGAATCAGAAGAAGCAGAAGAAGGAGAAGGAGAAGGTGAAGTTAGGAGGGTGAATCAGAAGAAGGAGAAGGAGCAGGTGAAGTCAGGGGGGTGAAGCAGAAGAAGTAGAAGAAGGAGAAGGAGAAGGTGAAGTCAGGACGGTGAAGCAGAAGAAGCAGAAGAAGGAGAAGGAGAAGGTGAAGTCTGGAGGGTGAAGCAGAAGAAGCAGAAGAAGGAGAAGGAGAGGGTGAAGTCTGGAGGGTGAATCAGAAGAAGTAGAAGAAGGAGAAGGAGAAGGTGAAGTCAGGAGAGTGAAGCAGAAGAAGCAGAAGAAGGAGAAGGAGAAGGTGAAGTCTGGAGGGCGAAGCAGAAGAAGCAGAAGAAGGAGAAGGAGAAGGTGAAGTCTGGAGGGTGAAGCAGAAGAAGCAGAAGAAGGAGAAGGAGT
Organism: Somniosus microcephalus; assembly: GCF_052327205.1. NCBI lineage: Eukaryota > Metazoa > Chordata > Chondrichthyes > Squaliformes > Somniosidae > Somniosus > Somniosus microcephalus. The sequence continues at coordinate 849,361 of NW_028225273.1, read as the reverse complement.
AGGTGAAGTCTGGAGGGTGAATCAGAAGAAGTAGAAGAAGGAGAAGGATAAGGTGAAGTCAGGAGGGTGAACTAGAAGAAGCAGAAGAAGGAGAAGGAGAAGGTGAAGTCTGGTGGGTGAAGCAGAAGAAGCAGAAGAAGGAGAAGGAGAAGGTGAAGTCTGGAGGGTGAAGCAGAAGAAGCAGAAGAAGGAGAAGGAGAAGGTGAAGTCAGGAGGGTGGATCAGAAGAAGTAGAAGAAGGAGAAGGAGAAGGTGAAGTCTGGAGGGTGAATCAGAAGAAGCAGAAGAAGGAGAAGGAGAAGACGAAGTCTGGAGGGCGCAGCAGAAGAAGCAGAAGAAGGAGAAAGAGAAGGTGAAGTCTGGAGGGTGAAGCAGAAGAAGCAGAAGAAGGAGAAGGAGAGGGTGAAGTCTGGAGGGTGAATCAGAAGAAGTAGAAGAAGGAGAAGGAGAAGGTGAAGTCAGGAGAGTGAAGCAGAAGAAGCAGAAGAAGGAGAAGGAGAAGGTGAAGTCTGGAGGGCGAAGCAGAAGAAGCAGAAGAAGTAGAAGGAGTAGGTGAAGTCTGGAGGGTGAAGCAGAAGAAGCAGAAGAAGGAGAAGGAGTAGGTGAAGTCAGGAGGGTGAAGCAGAAGAAGCAGAAGAAGGAGAAGGAGAAGGTGAAGTCTGGTGGGTGAAGCAGAAGAAGCAGAAGAAGGAGAAGGAGAAGGTGAAGTCTGGAGGGTGAAGCAGAAGAAGCAGAAGAAGGAGAAGGAGAAGGTGAAGTCAGGAGGGTGGATCAGAAGAAGTAGAAGAAGGAGAAGGAGAAGGTGAAGTCTGGAGGGTGAATCAGAAGAAGCAGAAGAAGGAGAAGGAGAAGGTGAAGTCTGGAGGGCGCAGCAGAAGAAGCAGAAGAAGGAGAAGGAGAAGGTGAAGTCTGGAGGTTGAAGCAGAAGAAGCAGAAGAAGGAGAAGGAGAAGGTGAAGTCTGGAGGGCGAAGCAGAAGAAGCAGAAGAAGGAGAAGGAGAAGGTGAAGTCTGGAGGTTGAAGCAGAAGAAGCAGAAGAAGGAGAAGGAGTAGGTGAAGTCTGGAGGGGGAATCAGAAGAAGTAGAAGAAGGAGAAGGAGAAGGTGAAGTCAGGAGGGTGAAGCAGAAGAAGCAGAAGAAGGAGAAGGAGAAGGTGAAGTCTGGAGGGTGAAGCAGAAGAAGCAGAAGAAGGAGAAGGAGAAGGTGAAGTCTGGAGGGTGAATCAGAAGAAGCAGAAGAAGGAGAAGGAGAAGGTGAAGTCAGGAGGGTTAATCAGAAGAAGCAGAAGAAGGAGAAGGAGAAGGTGAATTTAGGAGGGTGAATCAGAAGAAGCAGAAGAAGGAGAAGGAGCAGGTGAAGTAAGGGGGGTGTAGCAGAAGAAGTAGAAGAAGGAGAAGGAGAAGGTGAAGTCAGGACGGTGAAGCAGAAGAAGCAGAAGAAGGAGAAGGAGAAGGTGAAGCCTGGAGGGCGCAGCAGAAGAAGCAGAAGAAGGAGAAGGAGAAGGTGAAGTCTGGAGTGTGAAGCAGAAGAAGCAGAAGAAGGAGAAGGAGAAGGTGAAGTCTGGAGGGTGAATCAGAAGAAGCAGAAGAAAGAGAAGGAGAAGGTGAAGTCTGGAGGGTGAATCAGAAGAAGCAGAATAAGGAGAAGGAGAAGGTGAAGTCTGGAGGGTGAATCAGAAGAAGCAGAAGAAGGAGAAGGAGAAGGTGAAGTCTGGAGGGTGAATCAGAAGAAGTAGAAGAAGGAGAAGGAGAAGGTGAAGTCTGGAGGGTGAAGCAGAAGAAGTAGAAGAAGGAGAAGGAGAAGGTGAAGTCAGGAGGGTGAATCAGAAGAAGCAGAAGAAGGAGAAGGAGAAGGTGAAGTCTGGAGGGTGAATCAGAAGAATCAGAAGAAGGAGAAGGAGAAGATGAAGTCTGGAGGGTGAATCAGAAGAAGCAGAAGAAAGAGAAGGAGAAGGTGAAGTCTGGAGGGTGAAGGAGAATAAACAGAAGAAGGAGAAGGAGTAGGTGAAGACTGGAGGGTGAATCAGAAGAAGTAGAAGAAGGAGAAGGAGAAGGTGAAGTCTGGAGGGTGAATCAGACGAAGTAGAAGAAGGAGAAGGAGAAGGTGAAGTCTGGAGGGTGAATCAGAAGAAGCAGAAGAAGGAGAAATAGAAGGTGAAGTTAGGAGGGTGAATCAGAAGAAGCAGAAGAAGGAGAAGGAGCAGGTGAAGTCAGGGGGGTGAAGCAGAAGAAGTAGAAGAAGGAGAAGGAGAAGGTGAAGTCAGGACGGTGAAGCAGAAGAAGCAGAAGAAGGAGAAGGAGAAGGTGAAGTCTGGAGGGTGAAGCAGAAGAAGCAGAAGAAGGAGAAGGAGAGGGTGAAGTCTGGAGGGTGAATCAGAAGAAGTAGAAGAAGGAGAAGGAGAAGGTGAAGTCAGGAGAGTGAAGCAGAAGAAGCAGAAGAAGGAGAAGGAGAAGGTGAAGTCTGGAGGGCGAAGCAGAAGAAGCAGAAGAAGGAGAAGGAGAAGGTGAAGTCTGGAGGGTGAAGCAGAAGAAGCAGAAGAAGGAGAAGGAGTAGGTGAAGTCTGGAGGGTGAATCAGAAGAAGTAGAAGAAGGAGAAGGATAAGGTGAAGTCAGGAGGGTGAAGCAGAAGAAGCAGAAGAAGGAGAAGGAGAAGGTGAAGTCTGGTGGGTGAAGCAGAAGAAGCAGAAGAAGGAGAAGGAGAAGGTGAAGTCTGGAGGGTGAAGCAGAAGAAGCAGAAGAAGGAGAAGGAGAAGGTGAAGTCAGGAGGGTGGATCAGAAGAAGTAGAAGAAGGAGAAGGAGAAGGTGAAGTCTGGAGGGTGAATCAGAAGAAGCAGAAGAAGGAGAAGGAGAAGGTGAAGTCTGGAGGGCGCAGCAGAAGAAGCAGAAGAAGGAGAAGGAGAGGGTGAAGTCTGGAGGGTGAATCAGAAGAAGTAGAAGAAGGAGAAGGAGAAGGTGAAGTCTGGAGGGTGAAGCAGAAGAAGTAGAAGAAGGAGAAGGAGAAGGTGAAGTCAGGAGGGTGAATCAGAAGAAGCAGAAGAAGGAGAAGGAGAAGGTGAAGTCTGGAGGGTGAATCAGAAGAATCAGAAGAAGGAGAAGGAGAAGATGAAGTCTGGAGGGTGAATCAGAAGAAGCAGAAGAAAGAGAAGGAGAAGGTGAAGTCTGGAGGGTGAAGCAGAAGAAACAGAAGAAGGAGAAGGAGTAGGTGAAGACTGGAGGGTGAATCAGAAGAAGTAGAAGAAGGAGAAGGAGAAGGTGAAGTCTGGAGGGTGAATCAGACGAAGTAGAAGAAGGAGAAGGAGAAGGTGAAGTCTGGAGGGTGAATCAGAAGAAGCAGAAGAAGGAGAAGGAGAAGGTGAAGTTAGGAGGGTGAATCAGAAGAAGGAGAAGGAGCAGGTGAAGTCAGGGGGGTGAAGCAGAAGAAGTAGAAGAAGGAGAAGGAGAAGGTGAAGTCAGGACGGTGAAGCAGAAGAAGCAGAAGAAGGAGAAGGAGAAGGTGAAGTCTGGAGGGTGAAGCAGAAGAAGCAGAAGAAGGAGAAGGAGAGGGTGAAGTCTGGAGGGTGAATCAGAAGAAGTAGAAGAAGGAGAAGGAGAAGGTGAAGTCAGGAGAGTGAAGCAGAAGAAGCAGAAGAAGGAGAAGGAGAAGGTGAAGTCTGGAGGGCGAAGCAGAAGAAGCAGAAGAAGGAGAAGGAGAAGGTGAAGTCTGGAGGGTGAAGCAGAAGAAGCAGAAGAAGGAGAAGGAGTAGGTGAAGTCTGGAGGGTGAATCAGAAGAAGTAGAAGAAGGAGAAGGATAAGGTGAAGTCAGGAGGGTGAAGCAGAAGAAGCAGAAGAAGGAGAAGGAGAAGGTGAAGTCTGGTGGGTGAAGCAGAAGAAGCAGAAGAAGGAGAAGGAGAAGGTGAAGTCTGGAGGGTGAAGCAGAAGAAGCAGAAGAAGGAGAAGGAGAAGGTGAAGTCAGGAGGGTGGATCAGAAGAAGTAGAAGAAGGAGAAGGAGAAGGTGAAGTCTGGAGGGTGAATCAGAAGAAGCAGAAGAAGGAGAAGGAGAAGACGAAGTCTGGGGGGCGCAGCAGAAGAAGCAGAAGAAGGAGAAAGAGAAGGTGAAGTCTGGAGGGTGAAGCAGAAGAAGCAGAAGAAGGAGAAGGAGAGGGTGAAGTCTGGAGGGTGAATCAGAAGAAGTAGAAGAAGGAGAAGGAGAAGGTGAAGTCAGGAGAGTGAAGCAGAAGAAGCAGAAGAAGGAGAAGGAGAAGGTGAAGTCTGGAGGGCGAAGCAGAAGAAGCAGAAGAAGTAGAAGGAGTAGGTGAAGTCTGGAGGGTGAAGCAGAAGAAGCAGAAGAAGGAGAAGGAGTAGGTGAAGTCAGGAGGGTGAAGCAGAAGAAGCAGAAGAAGGAGAAGGAGAAGGTGAAGTCTGGTGGGTGAAGCAGAAGAAGCAGAAGAAGGAGAAGGAGAAGGTGAAGTCTGGAGGGTGAAGCAGAAGAAGCAGAAGAAGGAGAAGGAGAAGGTGAAGTCAGGAGGGTGGATCAGAAGAAGTAGAAGAAGGAGAAGGAGAAGGTGAAGTCTGGAGGGTGAATCAGAAGAAGCAGAAGAAGGAGAAGGAGAAGGTGAAGTCTGGAGGGCGCAGCAGAAGAAGCAGAAGAAGGAGAAAGAGAAGGTGAAGTCTGGAGGGTGAAGCAGAAGAAGCAGAAGAAGGAGAAGGAGAGGGTGAAGTCTGGAGGGTGAATCAGAAGAAGTAGAAGAAGGAGAAGGAGAAGGTGAAGTCAGGAGAGTGAAGCAGAAGAAGCAGAGGAAGGAGAAGGAGAAGGTGAAGTCTGGAGGGCGAAGCAGAAGAAGCAGAAGAAGGAGAAGGAGAAGGTGAAGTCTGGAGGTTGAAGCAGAAGAAGCAGAAGAAGGAGAAGGAGTAGGTGAAGTCTGGAGGGGGAATCAGAAGAAGTAGAAGAAGGAGAAGGAGAAGGTGAAGTCAGGAGGGTGAAGCAGAAGAAGCAGAAGAAGGAGAAGGAGAAGGTGAAGTCTGGAGGGTGAAGCAGAAGAAGCAGAAGAAGGAGAAGGAGAAGGTGAAGTCTGGAGGGTGAATCAGAAGAAGCAGAAGAAGGAGAAGGAGAAGGTGAAGTCAGGAGGGTTAATCAGAAGAAGCAGAAGAAGGAGAAGGAGAAGGTGAATTTAGGAGGGTGAATCAGAAGAAGCAGAAGAAGGAGAAGGAGCAGGTGAAGTCAGGGGGGTGTAGCAGAAGAAGTAGAAGAAGGAGAAGGAGAAGGTGAAGTCAGGACGGTGAAGCAGAAGAAGCAGAAGAAGGAGAAGGAGAAGGTGAAGCCTGGAGGGCGCAGCAGAAGAAGCAGAAGAAGGAGAAGGAGAAGGTGAAGTCTGGAGTGTGAAGCAGAAGAAGCAGAAGAAGGAGAAGGAGAAGGTGAAGTCTGGAGGGTGAAGCAGAAGAAACAGAAGAAGGAGAAGGAGAAGGTGAAGACTGGAGGGTGAATCAGAAGAAGTAGAAGAAGGAGAAGAAGGTGAAGTCTGGAGCGTGAATCAGAAGAAGTAGAAGAAGGAGAAGGATAAGTTGAAGTCTGGAGGGTGAATCAGAAGAAGCAGAAGAAGGAGAAGGAGAAGGTGAAGTCTGGAGGGTGAATCAGAAGAAGCAGAAGAAGGAGAAGGAGAAGATGAAGTCTGGAGGGTGAATCAGAAGAAGTAGAAGAAGAAGAAGGAGAAGGTGAAGTCTGGAGGGTGAATCAGAACAAGTAGAAGAAGGAGAAGGAGAAGATGAAGTCTGGAGGGTGAATCAGAAGAAAGAGAAGAAGGAGAAGGAGAAGGTGAAGTCTGGAGGGTGAATGAGAAGAAGTAGAAGAAGGAGAAGGAGAAGGTGTAGTCTGGAGGGTGAATCAGAAGAAGTAGACGAAGGAGAAGGAGAAGGTGAAGTCTGGAGGGTGAATCAGAAGAAGCAGAAGAAGGAGAAGGAGAAGGTGAAGTCTGGAGGGTGAATCAGAAGAAGTAGAAGAAGGAGAAGGAGAAGGTGAAGTCTGGAGGGTGAATCAGAAGAAGCAGAAGAAAGAGAAGGAGAAGGTGAAGTCTGGTGGGTGAATCAGAAGAAGTAGAAGAAGGAGAAGGAGAAGGTGAAGTCTGGAGGGTGAATCAGAAGAAGCAGAAGAAGGAGAAGGAGAAGGTGAAGTCTGGAGGGTGAATCAGAAGAAGCAGAAGAAGGAGAAGGAAAAGGTGAAGTCTGGAGGGTGAATCAGAAGAAGCAGAAGAAGGAGAAGGAGAAGGTGAAGTCTGGAGGGTGAATCAGAAGAAGCAGAATAAGGAGAAGTAGAAGGTGAAGTCTGGAGGGTGAATCAGAAGAAGCAGAAGAAGGAGAAGGAGAAGGTGAAGTCTGGAGGGTGAATCAGAAGAAGTAGAAGAAGGAGAAGGAGAAGGTGAAGTCTGGAGGGTGAAGCAGAAGAAGTAGAAGAAGGAGAAGGAGAAGGTGAAGTCAGGAGGGTGAATCAGAAGAAGCAGAAGAAGGAGAAGGAGATGGTGAAGTCTGGAGGGTGAATCAGAAGAATCAGAAGAAGGAGAAGGAGAAGATGAAGTCTGGAGGGTGAATCAGAAGAAGCAGAAGAAAGAGAAGGAGAAGGTGAAGTCTGGAGGGTGAAGCAGAAGAAACAGAAGAAGGAGAAGGAGTAGGTGAAGACTGGAGGGTGAATCAGAAGAAGTAGAAGAAGGAGAAGGAGAAGGTGAAGTCTGGAGGGTGAATCAGACGAAGTAGAAGAAGGAGAAGGAGAAGGTGAAGTCTGGAGGGTGAATCAGAAGAAGCAGAAGAAGGAGAAGGAGAAGGTGAAGTTAGGAGGGTGAATCAGAAGAAGCAGAAGAAGGAGAAGGAGCAGGTGAAGTCAGGGGGGTGAAGCAGAAGAAGTAGAAGAAGGAGAAGGAGAAGGTGAAGTCAGGATGGTGAAGCAGAAGAAGCAGAAGAAGGAGAAGGAGAAGGTGAAGTCTGGAGGGTGAAGCAGAAGAAGCAGAAGAAGGAGAAGGAGAGGGTGAAGTCTGGAGGGTGAATCAGAAGAAGTAGAAGAAGGAGAAGGAGAAGGTGAAGTCAGGAGAGTGAAGCAGAAGAAGCAGAAGAAGGAGAAGGAGAAGGTGAAGTCTGGAGGGCGAAGCAAAAGAAGCAGAAGAAGGAGAAGGAGAAGGTGAAGTCTGGTGGGTGAAGCAGAAGAAGCAGAAGAAGGAGAAGGAGAAGGTGAAGTCTGGAGGGTGAAGCAGAAGAAGCAGAAGAAGGAGAAGGAGAAGGTGAAGTCAGGAGGGTGAATCAGAAGAAGCAGAAGAAGGAGAAGGAGAAGGTGAAGTCTGGAGGGCGCAGCAGAAGAAGCAGAAGAAGGAGAAAGAGAAGGTGAAGTCTGGAGGGTGAAGCAGAAGAAGCAGAAGAAGGAGAAGGAGAGGGTGAAGTCTGGAGGGTGAATCAGAAGAAGTAGAAGAAGGAGAAGGAGAAGGTGAAGTCAGGAGAGTGAAGCAGAAGAAGCAGAAGAAGGAGAAGGAGAAGGTGAAGTCTGGAGGGCGAAGCAGAAGAAGCAGAAGAAGGAGAAGGAGAAGGTGAAGTCTGGAGGGTGAAGCAGAAGAAGCAGAAGAAGGAGAAGGAGTAGGTGAAGTCTGGAGGGTGAATCAGAAGAAGTAGAAGAAGGAGAAGGAGAAGGTGAAGTCAGGAGGGTGAAGCAGAAGAAGCAGAAGAAGGAGAAGGAGAAGGTGAAGTCTGGAGGGTAAAGCAGAAGAAGCAGAAGAAGGAGAAGGAGAAGGTGAAGTCTGGAGGGTGAATCAGAAGAAGCAGAAGAAGGAGAAGGAGAAGGTGAAGTCTGGAGGGTGAATCAGAAGAAGCAGAAGAAGGAGAAGGAGAAGGAGAAGTCAGGAGGGTGAATCAGAAGAAGCAGAAGAAGGAGAAGGAGAAGGTGAATTTAGGAGGGTGAATCAGAAGAAGCAGAAGAAGGAGAAGGAGCAGGTGAAGTCAGGGGGGTGTAGCAGAAGAAGTAGAAGAAGGAGAAGGAGAAGGTGAAGTCAGGACGGTGAAGCAGAAGAAGCAGAAGAAGGAGAAGGAGAAGGTGAAGCCTGGAGGGCGCAGCAGAAGAAGCAGAAGAAGGAGAAGGAGAAGGTGAAGTCTGGAGTGTGAAGCAGAAGAAGCAGAAGGAGAAGGAGAAGGTGAAGTCTGGAGGGTGAAGCAGAAGAAACAGAAGAAGGAGAAGGAGAAGGTGAAGACTGGAGGGTGAATCAGAAGAAGTAGAAGAAGGAGAAGGAGAAGGTGAAGTCTGGAGGGTGAATCAGAAGAAGTAGAAGAAGGAGAAGGAGAAGTTGAAGTCTGGAGGGTGAATCAGAAGAAGCAGAAGAAGGAGAAGGAGAAGGTGAAGTCTGGAGGGTGAATCAGAAGAAGCAGAAGAAGGAGAAGGAGAAGATGAAGTCTGGAGGGTGAATCAGAAGGAGTAGAAGAAGGAGAAGGAGAAGATGAAGTCTGGAGGGTGAATCAGAAGAAAGAGAAGAAGGAGAAGGAGAAGGTGAAGTCTGGAGGGTGAATCAGAAGAAGCAGAAGAAGGAGAAGGAGAAGGTGAAGTCTGGAGGGTGAATCAGAAGAAGTAGAAGAAGGAGAAGGAGAAGGTGAAGTCTGGAGGGTGAATCAGAAGAAGCAGAAGAAGGCGAAGGAGAAGGTGAAGTCTGGAGGGTGAATCAGAAGAAGCAGAAGAAGGAGAAGGAGAAGGTGAAGTCTGGAGGGTGAATCAGAAGAAGCAGAATAAGGAGAAGGAGAAGGTGAAGTCTGGAGGGTGAATCAGAAGAAAGAGAAGAAGGAGAAGGAGAAGGTGAAGTCTGGAGGGTGAATCAGAAGAAGTAGAAGAAGGAGAAGGAGAAGGTGTAGTCTGGAGGGTGAATCAGAAGAAGTAGACGAAGGAGAAGGAGAAGGTGAAGTCTGGAGGGTGAATCAGAAGAAGCAGAAGAAGGAGAAGGAGAAGGTGAAGTCTGGAGGGTGAATCAGAAGAAGTAGAAGAAGGAGAAGGAGAAGGTGAAGTCTGGAGGGTGAATCAGAAGAAGCAGAAGAAGGCGAAGGAGAAGGTGAAGTCTGGAGGGTGAATCAGAAGAAGCAGAAGAAGGAGAAGGAGAAGGTGAAGTCTGGAGGGTGAATCAGAAGAAGCAGAATAAGGAGAAGGAGAAGGTGAAGTCTGGAGGGTGAATCAGAAGAAGCAGAAGAAGGAGAAGGAGAAGGTGAAGTCTGGAGGGTGAATCAGAAGAAGTAGAAGAAGGAGAAGGAGAAGGTGAAGTCTGGAGGGTGAATCAGAAGAAGTAGAAGAAGGAGAAGGAGAAGGTGAAGTCTGGAGGGTGAATCAGAAGAAGTAGAAGAAGGAGAAGGAGAAGGTGAAGTCTGGAGGGTGAAGCAGAAGAAGTAGATGAAGGAGAAGGAGAAGGTGAAGTCAGGAGGGTGAATCAGAAGAAGTAGAAGAAGGATAAGGATAAGGTGAGGTCTGGAGGGTGAATCAGAAGAAGCAGAAGAAGGAGAAGGAGAAGATGAAGTCTGGAGGGTGAATCAGAAGAAGCAGAAGAAGGAGAAGGAGAAGGTGAAGTCTGGAGGGTGAATCAGAAGAAGCAGAAGAAGGAGAAGGAGAAGGTGAAGTCAGGAGGGTGAATCAGAAGAAGCAGAAGAAGGAGAAGGAGAAGGTGAAGTTAGGAGGGTGAATCAGAAGAAGCAGAAGAAGGAGAAGGAGAAGGTGAAGTCAGGGGGGTGAAGCAGAAGAAGTAGAAGAAGGAGAAGGAGATGGTGAAGTCAGGAGGGTGAAGCAGAAGAAGCAGAAGAAGGAGAAGGAGAAGGTGAAGTCTGGAGGGTGAAGCAGAAGAAACAGAAGAAGGAGAAGGAGAAGGTGAAGTCTGGAGGGCGAAGCGGAAGAAGCAGAAGAAGGAGAAGGTGAAGGTGAAGTCTGGAGGGTGAAGCAGAAGAAGCAGAAGAAGGAGAAGGAGAAGGTGAAGTCTGGAGGGTGAATCAGAAGAAGTAGAAGAAGGAGAAGGAGAAGGTGAAGTCAGGAGGGTGAAGCAGAAGAAGCAGAAGAAGGAGACGGAGAAGGTGAAGTCTGGAGGGTGAAGCAGAAGAAGCAGAAGAAGGAGAAGGAGAAGGTGAAGTCTGGAGGGTGAAGCAGAAGAAGCAGAAGAAGGAGAAGGAGAAGGTGAAGTCAGGAGGGTGAATCAGAAGAAGTAGAAGAAGGAGAAGGAGAAGGTGAAGTCTGGAGGGTGAATCAGAAGAAGTAGAAGAAGGAGAAGGAGAAGGTGAAGTCTGGAGGGTGAATCAGAAGAAGTAGAAGAAGGAGAAGGAGAAGGTGAAGTCTGGAGGGTGGATCAGAAGAAGCAGAAGAAGGAGAAGGAGAAGGTGAAGTCTGGAGGGAGAAGCAGAAGATGTAGAAGAAGGAGAAGGGGAAGGTGAAGTCTGGAGGGTGAATCAGAAGAAGTAGAAGAAGGAGAAGGAGAAGGTAAAGTCTGGAGGGTGAATCAGAAGAAGTAGAAGAAGGAGAAGGAGAAGGTGAAGTCTGGAGGGTGAATCAGAAGAAGCAGAAGAAGGAGAAGGAGAAGGTGAAATCTGGAGGGTGAATCAGAAGAAGTAGAAGAAGGAGAAGTAGAAGGTGTAGTTTGGAGGGTGAATCAGGAGAAGTAGACGAAGGAGAAGGAGAAGGTGAAGTCTGGAGGGTGAATCAGAAGAAGCAGAAGAAGGAGAAGGAGAAGGTGAAGTCTGGAGGGTGATTCAGAAGAAGTAGAAGAAGCAGAAGGAGAAGGTGAAGTCTGGAGGGTGAATCAGAAGAAGCAGAAGAAGGAGAAGGAGAAGGTGAAGTCTGGAGGGTGAATCGGAAGAAGCAGAAGAAGGAGAAGGAGAAGGTGAAGTATGGAGGGTGAATCAGAAGAAGCAGAAGAAGGAGAAGGAGAAGGTGAAGTCTGGAGGTTGAATCAGAAGAAGCAGAAGAAGTAGAAGGAGAAGGTGAAGTCTGGAGGGTGAATCAGAAGAAGTAGAAGAAGGAGAAGGAGAAGGTGAAGTCTGGAGGGTGAATCAGAAGAAGCAGAAGAAGGAGAAGGAGAAGGTGAAGTCAGGAGGGTGAATCAGAAGAAGCAGAAGAAGGAGAAGGAGAAGGTGAAATCTGGAGGGTGAAGCAGAAGAAGCAGAGAAGGCGAAGGAGAAGGTGAAGACTGGAGGGTGAATCAGAAGAAGTATAAGAAGGAGAAGGAGAAGGTGAAGTCTGAAGGGTGAATCAGAAGAAGTAGAAGAAGGAGAAGGAGAAGGCGAAGTCTGGAGTGTGAATCAGAAGAAGCAGAAGAAGGAGAAGGAGAAGGTGAAATCTGGAGGGTGAATCAGAAGAAGCAGAAGAAGGAGAAGGAGAAGATGAAGTCTGGAGGGTGAATCAGAAGAAGTAGAAGAAGGAGAAGGAGAAGGTGAGATCTGGAGGGTGAATCAGAAGAAGCAGAAGAAGGAGAAGGAGAAGGTGAAGTCTGAAGGGTGAATCAGAAGAAGCAGAAAAAGGAGAAGGAGAAGGTGAAGTCTGGAGGGTGAATCAGAAGAAGCAGAAGAAGGAGAAGGAGAAGGTGAAGTCTGGAGGGTGAATCAGAAGAAGCAGAAGAAGGAGAAGGAGAAGGTGAAGTCCGGAGGGTGAATCAGAAGAAGTAGAAGAAGGAGAAGGAGAAGGTGAAGTCTAGAGGGTGAATCAGAAGAAGTAGAAGAAGGAGAAGGAGAAGGTGAAGTCTGGAGGGTGAATCAGAAGAAGCAGAAGAAGGAGAAGGAGAAGGTGAAGTCTGGAGGGTGAATCAGAAGAAGCAGAAGAAGGAGAAGGAGAAGATGAAGTCTGGAGGGTGAATCAGAAGAAGTAGAAGAAGGAGAAGGAGAAGGTGAAGTCTGGAGGGTGAATCAGAAGAAGCAGAAGAAGGAGAAGGAGAAGGTGAAGTCTGGATGGTGAATCAGAAGAAGCAGAAGAAGGAGAAGGAGAAGGTGAAGTCTGGAGGGTGAATCAGAAGAAGCAGAATAAGGAGAAGGAGAAGGTGAAGTCTGGAGGGTGAATCAGAAGAAGCAGAAGAAGGAGAAGGAGAAGGTGAAGTCTGGAGGGTGAATCAGAAGAAGTAGAAGAATGAGAAGGAGAAGGCGAAGTCTGGAGGGTGAAGCAGAAGAAGTAGAAGAAGGAGAAGGAGAAGGTGAAGTCAGGAGGGTGAATCAGAAGAAGTAGAAGAAGGAGAAGGAGAAGGTGAAGTCACTAGGGTGAATCAGAAGAAGCAGAAGAAGGAGAAGGAGAAGGTGAAGTCTGGAGGGTGAACCAGAAGAATCAGAAGAAGGAGAAGGAGAAGGTGAAGTCTGGAGGGTGAATCAGAAGAAGCAGAAGAAAGAGAAGGAGAAGGTGAAGTCTGGAGGGTGAAGCAGAAGAAGCAGAAGAAGGAGAAGGAGAAGGTGAAGACTGGAGGGTGAATCAGAAGACGGAGAAGAAGAAGAAGAAGAAGGTGAAGTCTGGAGGGTGAATCAGAAGAAGTAGAAGAAGGAGAAGGAGAAGGTGAAGTCTGGAGGGTGAATCAGAAGAAGCAGAAGAAGGAGAAGGAGAAGGTGAAGTCTGGAGGGTGAATCAGAAGAAGCAGAAGAAGGAGAAGGAGAAGATGAAGTCTGGAGGGTGAATCAGAAGAAGTAGAAGACGGAGAAGGAGAAGGTGAGGTCTGGAGGGTGAATCAGAAGAAGCAGAAGAAGGAAAGCAGAAGGTGAAGTCTGGAGGGTGGATCAGAAGAAGCAGAAGAAGGAGAAGGAGAAGGTGAAGTCAGGAGGGTGAATCAGAAGAAGCAGAAGAAGGAGAAGGTGAAGTTAGGAGAGTGAATCAGAAGAAGCAGAAGAAGGAGAAGGAGAAGGTGAAGTCAGGGGGGTGAAGCAGAAGAAGTAGAAGAAGGAGAAGGAGAAGGTGAAGTCAGGAGGGTGAAGCAGAAGAAGTAGAAGAAGGAGAAGGAGAAGGTGAAGTCTGGAGGGTGAATCAGAAGAAGCAGAAGAAGGAGAAGGAGAAGATGAAGTCTGGAGGGTGAATCAGAAGAAGTAGAAGAAGGAGAAGGTGAAGTCTGGAGGGTGAATCAGAAGAAGCAGAAGAAGGAGAAGGAGAAGGTGAAGTCTGGATGGTGAATCAGAAGAAGCAGAAGAAGGAGAAGGAGAAGGTGAAGTCTGGAGGGTGAATCAGAAGAAGCAGAATAAGGAGAAGGAGAAGGTGAAGTCTGGAGGGTGAATCAGAAGAAGCAGAAGAAGGAGAAGGAGAAGGTGAAGTCTGGAGGGTGAATCAGAAGAAGTAGAAGAAGGAGAAGGAGAAGGTGAAGTCTGGAGGGTGAAGCAGAAGAAGTAGAAGAAGGAGAAGGAGAAGGTGAAGTCAGGAGGGTGAATCAGAAGAAGTAGAAGAAGGAGAAGGAGAAGGTGAAGTCACTAGGGTGAATCAGAAGAAGCAGAAGAAGGAGAAGGAGAAGGTGAAGTCTGGAGGGTGAATCAGAAGAAGCAGAAGAAAGAGAAGGAGAAGGTGAAGTCTGGAGGGTGAAGCAGAAGAAGCAGAAGAAGGAGAAGGAGAAGGTGAAGACTGGAGGGTGAATCAGAAGACGGAGAAGAAGGAGAAGAAGAAGGTGAAGTCTGGAGGGTGAATCAGAAGAAGTAGAAGAAGGAGAAGGAGAAGTTGAAGTCTGGAGGGTGAATCAGAAGAAGCAGAAGAAGGAGAAGGAGAAGGTGAAGTCTGGAGGGTGAATCAGAAGAAGCAGAAGAAGGAGAAGGAGAAGGTGAAGTCTGGAGGGTGAAGCAGAAGAAGTAGAAGAAGGAGAAGGAGAAGGTGAAGTCAGGAGGGTGAATCAGAAGAAGTAGAAGAAGGAGAAGGAGAAGGTGAAGTCACTAGGGTGAATCAGAAGAAGCAGAAGAAGGAGAAGGAGAAGGTGAAGTCTGGAGGGTGAACCAGAAGAATCAGAAGAAGGAGAAGGAGAAGGTGAAGTCTGGAGGGTGAATCAGAAGAAGCAGAAGAAAGAGAAGGAGAAGGTGAAGTCTGGAGGGTGAAGCAGAAGAAGCAGAAGAAGGAGAAGGAGAAGGTGAAGACTGGAGGGTGAATCAGAAGACGGAGAAGAAGGAGAAGAAGAAGGTGAAGTCTGGAGGGTGAATCAGAAGAAGTAGAAGAAGGAGAAGGAGAAGGTGAAGTCTGGAGGGTGCATCAGAAGAAGCAGAAGAAGGAGAAGGAGAAGGTGAAGTTAGGAGGGTGAATCAGAAGAAGCAGAAGAAGGAGAAGGAGAAGGTGAAGTCAGGGGGGTGAAGCAGAAGAAGTAGAAGAAGGAGAAGGAGAAGGTGAAGTCAGGAGGGTGAAGCAGAAGAAGCAGAAGAAGGAGAAGGAGAAGGTCAAGTCTGGAGGGTGAAGCAGAAGAAGCAGAAGAAGGAGAAGGAGAAGGTGAAGTCTGGAGGGCGAAGCAGAAGAAGCAGAAGAAGGAGAAGGAGAAGGTGAATTCTGGAGGGTGAAGCAGAAAAAGCAGATGAAGGAGAAGGAGATGGTGAAGTCTGGAGGGTGAATCAGAAGAAGTAGAAGAAGGAGTAGCAGAAGGTGAAGTCAGGAGGGTGAAGCAGAAGAAGCAGAAGAAGGAGAAGGAGAAGGTGAAGTCTGGAGGGTGAAGCAGAAGAAGCAGAAGAAGGAGAAGGAGAAGGTGAAGTCTGGAGGGTGAAGCAGAAGAAGCAGAAGAAGGAGAAGGAGAAGGTGAAGTCAGGAGGGTGAATCAGAAGAAGTAGAAGAAGGAGAAGGAGAAGGTGAAGTCTGGAGGGTGAATCAGAAGAAGTAGAAGAAGGAGAAGGAGAAGGTGAAGTCTGGAGGGTGAATCAGAAGAAGTAGAAGAAGGAGAAGGAGAAGGTGAAGTCTGGAGGGTGAATCAGAAGAAGCAGAAGAAGGAGAAGGAGAAGGTGAAGTCTGGAGGGAGAAGCAGAAGAAGTAGAAGAAGGAGAAGGAGAAGGTGAAGTCTGGAGGGTGAATCAGAAGAAGTAGAAGAAGGAGAAGGAGAAGGTGAAGATTGGAGTGTGAATCAGAAGAAGTAGAAGAAGGAGAAGGAGAAGGTGAAGTCTGGAGGGTGAATCAGAAGAAGCAGAAGAAGGAGAAGGAGAAGGTGAAGTCTGGAGGGTGAATCAGAAGAAGTAAAAGAAGGAGAAGGAGAAGGTGTAGTCTCGAGGGTGAATCAGAAGACGTAGACGAAGGAGAAGGAGAAGGTGAAGTCTGGAGGGTGAATCAGAAGAAGCAGAAGCAGGAGAAGGAGAAGGTGAAGACTGGAGGGTGAATCAGAAGAAGCAGAAGAAGGAGAAGGAGAAGGTGAAGACTGGAGGGTGAATCAGAAGAAGTAGAAGAAGGAGAAGGCGAAGTCTGGAGGGTGAATCAGAAGAAGCAGAAGAAGGAGAAGGAGAAGGTGACGTCTGGAGGGTGAATCAGAAGAAGCACAAGAAGGAGAAGGAGAAGATGATGTCTGGAGGGTGAATCAGAAGATGTATAAGAAGGAGAAGGAGAAGGTGAAGTCTGGAGGGTGAATCAGAAGAAGTAGAAGAAGGAGAAGGAGAAGGTGAAGTCTGGAGGCTGAATCAGAAGAAGTAGAAGAAGGAGAAGGAGAAGATGAAGTCTGGAGGGTGAATCAGAAGAAGTAGAAGAAGGAGAAGGAGAAGGTGAAGTCTGGAGGGTGAATCAGAAGAAGCAGAAGAAGGAGAAGGAGAAGGTGAAGTCTGGAGGGTGAATCAGAAGAAGCAGAAGAAGGAGAAGGAGAAGGTGAAGTCTGGAGGGTGAATCAGAAGAAGCAGAATAAGAAGGAGAAGGTGAAGTCTGGAGGGTGAATCAGAAGAAGCAGACGAAGGAGAAGGAGAAGGTGAAGTCTGGAGGGTGAATCAGAAGAAGCAGAAGAAGGAGAAGGAGAAGGTGAAGTCTGGAGGGTGAAGCAGAAGAAGGAGAAGAAGGAGAAGGAGAAGGTGAAGTCAGGAGGGTGAATCAGAAGAAGTAGAAGAAGGAGAAGGAGAAGGTGAAGTCAGGAGGGTGAATCAGAAGAAGCAGAAGAAGGGGAAGGAGAAGGTGAAGTCTGGAGGGTGAATCAGAAGAATCAGAAGAAGGAGAAGGAGAAGGTGAAGTCTGGAGGGTGAATCAGAAGAAGCAGAAGAAAGAGAAGGAGAAGGTGAAGTCTGGAGGGTGAAGCAGAAGAAGCAGAAGAAGTAGAAGGAGAAGGTGAAGACTGGAGGGTGAATCAGAAGAAGCAGAAGAAGGAGAAGGAGAAGGTGAAGTCTGGAGGGTGAATCAGAAGAAGCAGAAGAAGGAGAAAGCGAAGATGAAGTCTGGAGGGTGAATCAGAAGAAGTAGAAGAAGGAGAATGAGAAGGTGAAGTCTGGAGGGTGAATCAGAAGAAGCAGAAGAAGGAGAAGGAGAAGGTGAAGTCTGGAGGGTGAATCAGAAGAAGCAGAAGAAGGAGAAGGAGAAGTTGAGGTCAGGAGGTTGAATCAGAAGAAGCAGAAGAAGGAGAAGGAGAAGGTGAAGTCTGGAGGGAGAAGCAGAAGAAGTAGAAGAAGGAGAAGGAGAAGGTGAAGTCTGGAGGGTGAACCGGAAGAAGTAGAAGAAGGAGAAGGAGAAGGTGAAGTCTGGAGGGTGAATCAGAAGAAGTAGAAGAAGGAGAAGGAGAAGGTGAAGTCTGGAGGGTGAATCAGAAGAAGCAGAAGAAGGAGAAGGAGATGGTGAAGTCTGGAGGGTGAATCAGAAGAAGTAGAAGAAGGAGAAGGAGAAGGTGTAGACTGGAGGGTGAATCAGAAGAAGTAGACGAAGGAGAAGGAGAAGGTGAAGTCTGGAGGGTGAATCAGAAGAAGCAGAAGAAGGAGAAGGAGAAGGTGAAGTCTGGAGGGTGAATCAGAAGAAGTAGAAGAAGGAGAAGGAGAAGATGAAGTCTGGAGGGTGAATCAGAAGAAGCAGAAGAAGGAGAAGGAGAAGGTGAAGTCTGGAGGGTGAATCAGAAGAAGCAGAAGAAGGAGAAGGAGAAGGTGAAGTCTGGAGGGTGAATCAGAAGAAGCAGAAGAAGGAGAAGGAGAAGGTGAAGTCTGGAGGGTGAATCAGAAGAAGCAGAAGAAGTAGAAGGAGAAGGTGAAGTCTGGAGGGTGAATCAGAAGAAGTAGAAGAAGGAGAAGGAGAAGGTGATGTCTGGAGGGTGAATCAGAGGAAGCAGAAGAAGGAGAAGGAGAAGGTGAAGTCAGAAGGGTGAATCAGAAGAAGCAGAAGAAGGAGAAGGTGAAGTCTGGAGGGTGAATCAGAAGAAGCAGAAGAAGGAGAAGGAGAAGGTGAAGTCTGGAGGGAGAAGCAGAAAAAGTAGAAGAAGGAGAAGGAGAAGGTGAAGTCTGGAGGGTGAATCAGAAGAAGTAGAAGAAGGAGAAGGAGAAGGTGAAGTCTGGAGGGTGAATCGGAAGAAGTAGAAGAAGGAGAAGGAGAAGGTGAAGTCTGGAGGGTGAATCAGAAGAAGCAGAAGAAGGAGAAGGAGAAGGTGAAGTCGTTAGTGTGAATCAGAAGAAGTAGAAGAAGGAGAAGGAGAAGGTATAGTCTCGAGGGTGAATCAGAAGAAGTGGACGAAGGAGAAGGAGAAGGTGAAGTCTGGAGGGTGAATCAGAAGATGCAGAAGAAGGAGAAGGAGAAGGTGAAGTCTGGCGGGTGAATCAGAAGAAGTAGAAGAAGGAGAAGGAGAAGGTGAAGTCTGGAGGGTGAATCAGAAGAAGCAGAAGAAGGAGAAGGAGAAGGTGAAGTCTGGAGGGTGAATCAGAAGAAGCAGAAGAAGGAGAAGGAGAAGGTGAAGTCTGGAGGGTGAATCAGAAGAAGCAGAAGAAGGAGACGGAGAAGGTGAAGTCTGGAGGGTGAATCAGAAGAAGCAGAAGAAGGAGAAGGAGAAGGTGAAGTCTGGAGGGTGAATCAGAAGAAGTAGAAGAAGGAGAAGGAGAAGGTGAAGTCTGGAGGGTGAATCAGAAGAAGCAGAAGAAGGAGAAGGAGAAGGTGAAGTCAGGAGGGTGAATCAGAAGAAGCAGAAGAAGGAGAAGGAGAAGATGAAATCTGGAGGGTGAATCAGAAGAAGTAGAAGAAGGAGAAGGAGAAGGTGAGGTCTGGAGGGTGAATCAGAAGAAGCAGAAGAAGGAGAAGGAGATGGTGAAGTCTGGAGGGTGAATCAGAAGAAGCAGAAGAAGAAGAAGGAGAAGGTGAAGTCTGGAGGGTGAATCAGAAGAAGCAGAAGAAGGAGAAGGAGAAGGTGAAGTCAGGAGGGTGAATCAGAAGAAGCAGAAGAAGGAGAAGGAGAAGGTGAAGTTAGGAGGGTGAATCAGGAGAAGCAGAAGAAGGAGACGGAGAAGGTGAAGTCTGGAGGGTGAATCAGAAGAAGTAGAAGAAGGAGAAGGAGAAGTTGAAGTCTGGAGGGTGAAGCAGAAGAAGTAGAAGAAGGAGAAGGAGAAGGTGAAGTCAGGAGGGTGAATCAGAAGAAGGAGAAGAAGGAGAAGGAGAAGGTGAAGTCTGGAGGGTGAACCAGAAGAAGCAGAAGAAGGAGAAGGAGAAGGTGAAGTCAGGAGGGTGAATCAGAAGAAGCAGAAGAAGGAGAAGGAGAAGGTGAAGTCTGGAGTGTGAATCAGAAGAAGCAGAAGAAGGAGAAGGAGAAGGTGAAGACTGGAGGGTGAATCAGAAGAAGTAGAAGAAGGAGAAGGAGAAGGTGAAGTCTGGAGGGAGAATCAGAAGAAGTAGAAGAAGGAGAAGGAGAAGGTGAAGTCTGGAATGTGAATCAGAAGAAGCAGAAGAAGGAGAAGTAGAAGGTGAAGTCAGGAGGGTGAATCAGAAGAAGCAGAAGAAGAAGAAGGAGAAGGTGAAGTCTGGAGGGTGAATCAGAAGAAGCAGAAGAAGGAGAAGGAGAAGGTGAAGTCTGGAGGGTGAATCAGAAGAAGTAGAAGAAGGAGAAGGAGAAGTTGAAGTCTGGAGGGTGAAGCAGAAGAAGTAGAAGAAGGAGAAGGAGAAGGTGAAGTCAGGAGGGTGAATCAGAAGAAGCAGAAGAAGGAGAAAGGAGAAGGTGAAGTCTGGAGGGTGAATCAGAAGAATCAGAAGAAGGAGAAGGAGAAGGTGAAGTCTGGAGGGTGAATCAGAAGAAGCAGAAGAAAGAGAAGGAGAAGGTGAAGTCTGGAGAGTGAAGCAGAAGAAGCAGAAGAAGGAGTAGGAGAAGGTGAAGACTGGAGGGTAAATCAGAAGATGTAGAAGAAGGAGAAGGAGAAGGAGAAGTCTGGAGGGTGAATCAGAAGAAGTAGAAGAAGGAGAAGGAGAGGGTGAAGTCTGGAGGGTGAATCAGAAGAAGCAGAAGAAGGAGAAGGAGGAGATGAAATCTGGAGGGTGAATCAGAAGAAGTAGAAGAAGGAGAAGGAGAAGGTGAGGTCTGGAGGGTGAATCAGAAGAAGCAGAAGAAGGAGAAGGAGATGGTGAAGTCTGGAGGGTGAATCAGAAGAAGCAGAAGAAGAAGAAGGAGAAGGTGAAGTCTGGAGGGTGAATCAGAAGAAGCAGAAGAAGGAGAAGGAGAAGGTGAAGTCAGGAGGGTGAATCAGAAGAAGCAGAAGAAGGAGAAGGAGAAGGTGAAGTTAGGAGGGTGAATCAGGAGAAGCAGAAGAAGGAGAAGCAGAAGGTGAAGTCAGGGGGGTGAAGCAGAAGAAGTAGAAGAAGGAGAAGGAGAAGGTGAAGTCAGGAGGGAGAAGCAGAAGAAGCAGAATAAGGAGAAGGAGAAGGTGAAGTCTGGAGGGCGCAGCAGAAGAAGCAGAAGAAGGAAAAGGAGAAGGTGAAGTCTGGAGGGTGAAGCAGAAGAAGCAGAAGAAGGAGAAGGAGAAGGTGAAGTCTGGAGGGTGAATCAGAAGAAGTAGAAGAAGGAGAAGGAGAAGGTGAAGTCAGGAGGGTGAAGCAGAAGAAGCAGAAGAAGGAGAAGGAGAAGGTGAAGTCTGGAGGGTGAAGCAGAAGAAGTAGAAGAAGGAGAAGGAAAAGGTGACGTCAGGAGGGTGAATCAGAAGAGGTAGAAGAAGGAGAAGGAGAAGGTGA
The DNA here is from genome assembly GCF_052327205.1 of Somniosus microcephalus. Lineage (NCBI taxonomy): Eukaryota > Metazoa > Chordata > Chondrichthyes > Squaliformes > Somniosidae > Somniosus > Somniosus microcephalus. Next base: position 829,348 of record NW_028225273.1, on the reverse strand, counting down.
AGTCAGGACGGTGAATCAGAAGAAGCAGAAGAAGGAGAAGGAGAAGGTGAAGTCTGGAGGGTGAATCAGAAGAATCAGAAGAAGGAGAAGGAGAAGGTGAAGTCTGGAGGGTGAATCAGAAGAAGGAGAAGAAAGAGAAGGAGAAGTTGAAGTCTGGAGGGTAAAGCAGAAGAAGCAGAAGAAGGAGAAGGAGAAGGTGAAGACTGAAGGGTGAAACAGAAGAAGTAGAAGAAGGAGAAGGAGAAGGTGAAGTCTGGAGGGTGAATCAGAAGAAGTAGAAGAAGGAGAAGGAGAAGGTGAAGTCTGGAGGGTGAATCAGAAGAAGCAGAAGAAGGAGAATGAGAAGGTGAAGTCTGGAGGGTGAATCTGAAGAAGCAGAAGAAGGAGAAGGAGAAGATGAAGTCTGGAGGGTGAATCAGAAGAAGTAGAAGAAGGAGAAGGAGAAGGTGAGGTCTGGAGGGTGAATCAGAAGAAGCAGAAGAAGGAGAAGGAGAAGTTTAAGTCTGGCGGGTGAATCAGAAGAAGCAGAAGAAGGAGAAGGAGAAGGTGAAGTCTGGAGGGTGAATCAGAAGAAGCAGAAGAAGGAGAAGGAGAAGGTGAAGTCAGGAGGGTCAATCAGAAGAAGCGGAAGAAGGAGAAGGAGAAGGTGAAGTTAGAAGGGTGAATCAGAAGAAGCAGAAGAAGGAGAAGGAGAAGGTGAAGTCAGGGGGGTGAAGCAGAAGAAGTAGAAGAAGAACAAGGAGAAGGTGAAGTCAGGAGGGTGAAGCAGAAGAAGCAGAAGAAGGAGAAGGAGAAGGTGAAGTCTGGAGGGCGCAGCAGAAGAAGCAGAAGAAGGAGTAGGAGAAGGTGAAGTCTGGAGGGTGAAGCAGAAGAAGCAGAAGAAGGAGAAGGAGAAGGTGAAGTCTGGAGGGTGAATCAGAAGAAGTAGAAGAAGGAGAAGGAGAAGGTGAAGTCAGGAGGGTGAAGCAGAAGAAGCAGAAGAAGGAGAAGGAGAAGGTGAAGGCTGGAGGGTGAAGCAGAAGAAGCAGAAGAAGGAGAAGGAGAAGGTGAAGTCTGGAGGGCGAAGCAGAAGAAGCAGAAGAAGGAGAAGGAGAAGGTGAAGTCTGGAGGGTGAAGCAGAAGAAGCAGAAGAAGGAGAAGGAGAAGGTGAAGTCAGCGGGGTGAAGCAGAAGAAGTAGAAGAAGGAGAAGGAGAAGGTGAAGTCAGGAGGGTGAAGCAGAAGAAGCAGAAGAAGGAGAAGGAGAAGGGGAAGTCTGGAGGGTGAAGCAGAAGAAGCAGAATAAGGAAAAGGAGAAGGTGAAGTCTGGAGGGTGAAGCAGAAGAAGCAGAAGAAGGTGAAGGAGATGGTGAAGTCAGGAGGGTGAATCAGAAGAAGTAGAAGAAGGAGAAGGAGAAGGTGAAGTCTGGAGGGTGAATCAGAAGAAGTAGAAGAAGGAGAAGGAGAAGGTGAAGTCTGGAGGGTGAATCAGAAGAAGTAGAAGAAGGAGAAGGTGAAGTCTGGAGGGTGAATCAGAAGAAGCAGAAGAAGGAGAAGGAGAAGGTGAAGTCTGGAGGGAGAAGCAGAAGAAGTAGAAGAAGGTGAAGTCTGGAGGGTGAATCGGAAGAAGTAGAAGAAGGAGAAGGAGAAGGTGAAGTCTGGAGGGTGAATCAGAAGAAGTAGAAGAAGGAGAAGGAGAAGGTGAAGTCTGGAGGGTGAATCAGAAGAAGCAGAAGAAGGAGAAGGAGATGGTGAAGTCTGGAGGGTGAATCAGAAGAAGTAGAAGAAGGAGAAGGAGAAGGTGTAGACTGGAGGGTGAATCAGAAGAAGTAGACGAAGGAGAAGGAGAAGGTGAAGTCTGGAGGGTGAATCAGAAGAAGCAGAAGAAGGAGAAGGAGAAGGTGAAGTCTGGAGGGTGAATCAGAAGAAGTAGAAGAAGGAGAAGGAGAAGGTGAAGTCTGGAGGGTGAATCAGAAGAAGCAGAAGAAGGAGAAGGAGAAGGTGAAGTCTGGAGGGTGAATCAGAGGAAGCAGAAGAAGGAGAAGGAGAAGGTGAAGTCAGAAGGGTGAATCAGAAGAAGCAGAAGAAGGAGAAGGTGAAGTCTGGAGGGTGAATCAGAAGAAGCAGAAGAAGGAGAAGGAGAAGGTGAAGTCTGGAGGGAGAAGCAGAAAAAGTAGAAGAAGGAGAAGGAGAAGGTGAAGTCTGGAGGGTGAATCAGAAGAAGTAGAAGAAGGAGAAGGAGAAGGTGAAGTCTGGAGGGTCAATCGGAAGAAGTAGAAGAAGGAGAAGGAGAAGGTGAAGTCTGGAGGGTGAATCAGAAGAAGCAGAAGGAGGAGAAGGAGAAGGTGAAGTCGTTAGTGTGAATTAGAAGAAGTAGAAGAAGGAGAAGGAGAAGGTATAGTCTCGAGGGTGAATCAGAAGAAGTGGACGAAGGAGAAGGAGAAGGTGAAGTCTGGAGGGTGAATCAGAAGATGCAGAAGAAGGAGAAGGAGAAGGTGAAGTCTGGCGGGTGAATCAGATGAAGTAGAAGAAGGAGAAGGAGAAGGTGAAGTCTGGAGGGTGAATCAGAAGAAGCAGAAGAAGGAGAAGGAGAAGGTGAAGTCTGGAGGGTGAATCAGAAGAAGCAGAAGAAGGAGAAGGAGAAGGTGAAGTCTGGAGGGTGAATCAGAAGAAGCAGAAGAAGGAGACGGAGAAGGTGAAGTCTGGAGGGTGAATCAGAAGAAGCAGAAGAAGGAGAAGGAGAAGGTGAAGTCTGGAGGGTGAATCAGAAGAAGTAGAAGAAGGAGAAGGAGAAGGTGAAGTCTGGAGGGTGACTCTAAAGAAGCAGAAGAAGGAGAAGGAGAAGGTGAAGTCAGGAGGGTGAATCAGAAGAAGCAGAAGAAGGAGAAGGAGAAGGTGAAGTCTGGAGGGTGAATCAGAAGAAGCAGAAGAAGGAGAAGGAGAAGGTGAAGTCTGGAGGGTGAATCAGAAGAAGTAGAAGAAGGAGAAGGAGAAGTTGAAGTCTGGAGGGTGAAGCAGAAGAAGTAGAAGAAGGAGAAGGAGAAGGTGAAGTCAGGAGGGTGAATCAGAAGAAGCAGAAGAAGGAGAAAGGAGAAGGTGAAGTCTGGAGGGTGAATCAGAAGAATCAGAAGAAGGAGAAGGAGAAGGTGAAGTCTGGAGGGTGAATCAGAAGAAGCAGAAGAAAGAGAAGGAGAAGGTGAAGTCTGGAGAGTGAAGCAGAAGAAGCAGAAGAAGGAGAAGGGGAAGGTGAAGACTGGAGGGTAAATCAGAAGCTGTAGAAGAAGGAGAAGGAGAAGGTGAAGTCTGGAGGGTGAATCAGAAGAAGTAGAAGAAGGAGAAGGAGAAGGTGAAGTCTGGAGGGTGAATCAGAAGAAGCAGAAGAAGGAGAAGGAGAAGATGAAATCTGGAGGGTGAATCAGAAGAAGTAGAAGAAGGAGAAGGAGAAGGTGAGGTCTGGAGGGTGAATCAGAAGAAGCAGAAGAAGGAGAAGGAGACGGTGAAGTCTGGAGGGTGAATCAGAAGAAGCAGAAGAAGAAGAAGGAGAAGGTGAAGTCTGGAGGGTGAATCAGAAGAAGCAGAAGAAGGAGAAGGAGAAGGTGAAGTCAGGAGGGTGAATCAGAAGAAGCAGAAGAAGGAGAAGGAGAAGGTGAAGTTAGGAGGGTGAATCAGGAGAAGCAGAAGAAGGAGACGGAGAAGGTGAAGTCAGGGGGGTGAAGCAGAAGAAGTAGAAGAAGGAGAAGGAGAAGGTGAAGTCAGGAGGGTGAAGCAGAAGAAGCAGAAGAAGGAGAAGGAGAAGGTGAAGTCTGGAGGGCGCAGCAGAAGAAGCAGAAGAAGGAGAAGGAGAAGGTGAAGTCTGGAGGGTGAAGCAGAAGAAGCAGAAGAAGGAGAAGCTGAAGGTGAAGTCTGGAGGGTGAATCAAAAGAAGTAGAAGAAGGAGAAGGAGAAGGTGAAGTCAGGAGGGTGAAGCAGAAGAAGCAGAAGAAGGAGAAGGAGAAGGTGAAGTCTGGAGGGTGAAGCAGAAGAAGCAGAAGAAGGAGAAGGAGAAGGTGAAGTCTGGAGGGCGAAGCAGAAGAAGCAGAAGAAGGAAAAGGAGAAGGTGAAGTCTGGAGGGTGAAGCAGAAGAAGCAGAAGAAGGAGAAGGAGAAGGTGAAGTCTGGAGGGTGAATCAGAAGAAGTAGAAGAAGGAGAAGGAGAAGGTGAAGTCTGGAGAGTGAAGCAGAAGAAGCAGAAGAAGGAGAAGGAGAAGGTGAAGTCTGGAGGGTGAAGCAGAAGATGCAGAAGAAGGAGAAGGAGGAAGTGAAGTCAGGAGGGTGAATCAGAAGAAGTAGAAGAAGGAGAAGGAGAAGGTGAAGTCTGGAGGGTGAATCAGAAGAAGTAGAAGAAGGAGAAGGAGAAGGTGAAGTCTGGAGGGTGAATCAGAAGAAGTAGAAGAAGGAGAAGGAGAAGGTGAAGTCTGGAGGGTGAATCAGAAGAAGCAGAAGAAGTAGAAGGAGAAGGTAAAGTCTGGAGGGTGAATCAGAAGAAGTAGAAGAAGGAGAAGGAGAAGGTGATGTCTGGAGGGTGAATCAGAAGAAGCAGAAGAAGCAGAAGGAGAAGGTGAAGTCAGGAGGTGAATCAGAAGAAGCAGAAGAAGGAGAAGGAGAAGGTGAAGTCTGGAGGGTGAATCAGAAGAAGCAGAAGAAGGAGTAGGAGAAGGTGAAGTACTGAGGGAGAAGCAGAAGAAGTAGAAGAAGGAGAAGGAGAAGGTGAAGTCTGGAGGGTGAATCAGAAGAAGTAGAAGAAGGAGAAGGAGAAGGTGAAGTCTGGAGGGTGAATCAGAAGAAGTAGAAGAAGGAGAAGGAGAAGGTGAAGTCTGGAGGGTGAAACAGAAGAAGCAGAAGAAGGAGAAGGAGAAGGTGACGTCGTTAGGGTGAATCAGAAGAAGTAGAAGAAGGAGAAGGAGAAGGTGTAGTCTGGAGGGTGAATCAGAAGAAGTAGACAAAGGAGAAGGAGAAGGTGAAGTCTGGAGGGTGAATCAGAAGAAGCAGAAGAAGGAGAAGGAGAAGGTGTAGTCTGGCGGGTGAATCAGAAGAAGTAGAAGAAGAAGAAGGAGAAGGTGAAGTCTGGAGGGTGAATCAGAAGAAGCAGAAGAAGGAGAAGGAGAAGGTGAAGTCTGGAGGGTGAATCAGAAGAAGCAGAAGAAGGAGAAGGAGAAGGTGAAGTCTGGAGGGTGAATCAGAAGAAGCAGAAGAAGGAGAAGGAGAAGGTGAAGTCTGGAGGGTGAATCAGAAGAAGCAGAAGAAGTAGAAGGAGAAGGTGAAGTCTGGAGGGTGAATCAGAAGAAGTAGAAGAAGGAGAAGGAGAAGGTGAAGTCTGGAGGGTGAATCAGAAGAAGCAAAAGAAGGAGAAGGAAAAGGTGAAGTCAGGATGGTTAATCAGAAGAAGCAGAAGAAGGAGAAGGATTAGGTGAAGTCTGGAGGGTGAATCAGAAGAAGCAGAAGAAGGAGAAGGAGAAGGTGAAGTCTGGAGGGTGAATCAGAAGAAGTAGAAGAAGGAGAAGGAGAAGGTGAAGTCTGGAGGGTGAAGCAGAAGAAGTAGAAGAAGGAGAAGGAGAAGGTGAAGTCAGGAGGGTGAATCAGAAGAAGTAGAAGAAGGAGAAGGAGAAGGTGAAGTCAGGAGGGTGAATCAGAAGAAGCAGAAGAAGGAGAAGGAGAAGGTGAAGTCTGGAGGGTGAATCAGAAGAATCAGAAGAAGGAGAAGGAGAAGGTGAAGTCTGGAGGGTGAATCAGAAGAAGCAGAAGAAAGAGAAGGAGAAGGTGAAGTCTGGAGGGTGAAGCAGAAGAAGCAGAAGAAGGAGAAGGAGAAGGTGAAGTCTGGAGGGAGAAGCAGAAAAAGTAGAAGAAGGAGAAGGAGAAGGTGAAGTCTGGAGGGTGAATCAGAAGAAGTAGAAGAAGGAGAAGGAGAAGGTGAAGTCTGGAGGGTGAATCGGAAGAAGTAGAAGAAGGAGAAGGAGAAGGTGAAGTCTGGAGGGTGAATCAGAAGAAGCAGAAGAAGGAGAAGGAGAAGGTGAAGTCGTTAGTGTGAATCAGAAGAAGTAGAAGAAGGAGAAGGAGAAGTTATAGTCTCGAGGGTGAATCAGAAGAAGTGGACGAAGGAGAAGGAGAAGGTGAAGTCTGGAGGGTGAATCAGAAGATGCAGAAGAAGGAGAAGGAGAAGGTGAAGTCTGGCGCGTGAATCAGAAGAAGTAGAAGAAGGAGAAGGAGAAGGTGAAGTCTGGAGGGTGAATCAGAAGAAGCAGAAGAAGGAGAAGGAGAAGGTGAAGTCTGGAGGGTGAATCAGAAGAAGCAGAAGAAGGAGAAGGAGAAGGTGAAGTCTGGAGGGTGAATCAGAAGAAGCAGAAGAAGGAGACGGAGAAGGTGAAGTCTGGAGGGTGAATCAGAAGAAGCAGAAGAAGGAGAAGGAGAAGGTGAAGTTTGGAGGGTGAATCAGAAGAAGTAGAAGAAGGAGAAGGAGAAGGTGAAGTCTGGAGGGTGAATCAGAGGAAGCAGAAGAAGGAGAAGGAGAAGGTGAAGTCAGGAGGGTGAATCAGAAGAAGCAGAGGAAGGAGAAGGAGAAGGTGAAGTCTGGATTGTGAATCAGAAGAAGCAGAAGAAGGAGAAGGAGAAGGTGAAGTCTGGAGGGTGAATCAGAAGAAGTAGAAGAAGGAGAAGGAGAAGTTGAAGTCTGGAGGGTGAAGCAGAAGAAGTAGAAGAAGGAGAAGGAGAAGGTGAAGTCAGGAGGGTGAATCAGAAGAAGCAGAAGAAGGAGAAAGGAGAAGGTGAAGTCTGGAGGGTGAATCAGAAGAATCAGAAGAAGGAGAAGGAGAAGGTGAAGTCTGGAGGGTGAAGCAGAAGAAGCAGAAGAAAGAGAAGGAGAAGGTGAAGTCTGGAGAGTGAAGCAGAAGAAGCCGAAGAAGGAGAAGGCGAAGGTGAAGACTGGAGGGTAAATCAGAAGATGTAGAAGAAGGAGAAGGAGAAGGTGAAGTCTGGAGGGTGAATCAGAAGAAGTAGAAGAAGGAGAAGGAGAAGGTGAAGTCTGGAGGGTGAATCAGAAGAAGCAGAAGAAGGAGAAGGAGAAGATGAAATCTGGAGGTGAATCAGAAGAAGTAGAAGAAGGAGAAGGAGAAGGTGAGGTCTGGAGGGTGAATCAGAAGAAGCAGAAGAAGGAGAAGGAGATGGTGAAGTCTGGAGGGTGAATCAGAAGAAGCAGAAGAAGAAGAAGGAGAAGGTGAAGTCTGGAGGGTGAATCAGAAGAAGCAGAAGAAGGAGAAGGAGAAGGTGAAGTCAGGAGGGTGAATCAGAAGAAGCAGAAGAAGGAGAAGGAGAAGGTGAAGTTAGGAGGGTGAATCAGGAGAAGCAGAAGAAGGAGACGGAGAAGGTGAAGTCAGGGGGGTGAAGCAGAAGAAGTAGAAGAAGGAGAAGGAGAAGGTGAAGTCAGGAGGGTGAAGCAGAAGAAGCAGAAGAAGGAGAAGGAGAAGGTGAAGTCTGGAGGGCGCAGCAGAAGAAGCAGAAGAAGGAAAAGGAGAAGGTGAAGTCTGGAGGGTGAAGCAGAAGAAGCAGAAGAAAGAGAAGCTGAAGGTGAAGTCTGGAGGGTGAATCAGAAGAAGTAGAAGAAGGAGAAGGAGAAGGTGAAGTCAGGAGGGTGAAGCAGAAGAAGCAGAAGAAGGAGAAGGAGAAGATGAAGTCTGGAGGGTGAATCAGAAGAAGTAGAAGAAGGAGAAGGAGAAGGTGAGGTCTGGAGGGTGAATCAGAAGATGCAGAAGAAGGAGAAGGAGAAGTTGAAGTCTGGCGGGTGAATCAGAAGAAGCAGAAGAAGGAGAAGGAGAAGGTGAAGTCTGGAGGGTGAAGCAGAAGAAGTAGAAGAAGGAGAAGGAAAAGTTGACGTCAGGAGGGTGAATCAGAAGAGGTAGAAGAAGGAGAAGGAGAAGGTGAAGTCAGGACGGTGAATCAGAAGAAGCAGAAGAAGGAGAAGGAGAAGGTGAAGTCTGGAGGGTGAATCGGAAGAATCAGAAGAAGGAGAAGGAGAAGGTGAAGTCTGGAGGGTGAATCAGAAGAAGGAGAAGAAAGAGAAGGAGAAGTTGAAGTCTGGAGTGTGAAGCAGAAGAAGCAGAAGAAGGAGAAGGAGAAGGTGAAGACTGGAGGGTGAAACAGAAGAAGTAGAAGAAGGAGAAGGAGAAGGTGAAGTCTGGAGGGTGAATCAGAAGAAGTAGAAGAAGGAGAAGGAGAAGGTGAAGTCTGGAGGGTGAATCAGAAGAAGCAGAAGAAGGAGAAGGAGAAGGTGAAGTCTAGAGGGTGAATCTGAAGAAGCAGAAGAAGGAGAAGGAGAAGATGAAGTCTGGAGGGTGAATCAGAAGAAGTAGAAGAAGGAGAAGGAGAAGGTGAGGTCTGGAGGGTGAATCAGAAGAAGCAGAAGAAGGAGAAGGAGAAGTTGAAGTCTGGCGGGTGAATCAGAAGAAGCAGAAGAAGGAGAAGGAGAAGGTGAAGTCTGGAGGGTGAATCAGAAGAAGCAGAAGAAGGAGAAGGAGAAGGTGAAGTCAGGAGGGTGAATCAGAAGAAGCAGAAGAAGGAGAAGGAGAAGGTGAAGTTAGAAGGGTGAATCAGAAGAAGCAGAAGAAGGAGAAGGAGAAGGTGAAGTCAGGGGGGTGAAGCAGAAGAAGTAGAAGAAGGACAAGGAGAAGGTGAAGTCAGGAGGGTGAAGCAGAAGAAGCAGAAGAAGGAGAAGGAGAAGGTGAAGTCTGGAGGGCGCAGCAGAAGAAGCAGAAGAAGGAGAAGGAGAAGGTGAAGTCTGGAGGGTGAAGCAGTAGAAGCAGAAGAAGGAGAAGGAGAAGGTGAAGTCTGGAGGGTGAATCAGAAGAAGTAGAAGAAGGAGAAGGAGAAGGTGAAGTCAGGAGGGTGAAGCAGAAGAAGCAGAAGAAGGAGAAGGAGAAGGTGAAGTCTGGAGGGTGAAGCAGAAGAAGCAGAAGAAGGAGAAGGAGAAGGTGAAGTCTGGAGGGCGAAGCAGAAGAAGCAGAAGAAGGAGAAGGAGAAGGTGAAGTCTGGAGGGTGAAGCAGAAGAAGCAGAAGAAGGAGAAGGAGAAGGTGAAGTCAGGGGGGTGAAGCAGAAGAAGTAGAAGAAGGAGAAGAAGAAGGTGAAGTCAGGAGGGTGAAGCAGAAGAAGCAGAAGAAGGAGAAGGAGAAGGGGAAGTCTGGAGGGTGAAGCAGAAGAAGCAGAATAAGGAGAAGGAGAAGGTGAAGTCTGGAGGGTGAAGCAGAAGAAGCAGAAGAAGGAGAAGGAGAAGGTGAAGTCTGGAGGGTTAAGCAGAAGAAGCAGAAGAAGGAGAAGGAGAAGGTGAAGTCAGGAGGGTGAATCAGAAGAAGTAGAAGAAGGAGAAGGAGAAGGTGAAGTCTGGAGGGTGAATCAGAAGAAGTAGAAGAAGGATAAGGAGAAGGTGAAGTCTGGAGGGTGAATCTGAAGAAGTAGAAGAAGGAGAAGGAGAAGGTGAAATCTGGAGGGTGAATCAGAAGAAGCAGAAGAAGGAGAAGGAGAAGGTGAAGTCCGGAGGGAGAAGCAGAAGAAGTAGAAGAAGGAGAAGCAGAAGGTGAAGTCTGGAGGGTGAATCAGAAGAAGTAGAAGAAGGAGAAGGAGAAGGTGAAGTCTGGAGGGTGAATCAGAAGAAGTAGAAGAAGGAGAAGGAGAAGGTGTAGTCTGGAGGGTGAATCAGAAGAAGTAGACGAAGGAGAAGGAAAAGGTGAAGTCTGGAGGGTGAATCAGAAGAAGCAAAAGAAGGAGAAGGAGAAGGTGAAGTCTGGAGGGTGAATCAGAAGAAGTAGAAGAAGGAGAAGGAGAAGGTGAAGTCTGGAGGGTGAATCAGAAGAAGCAGAAGAAGGAGAAGGAGAAGTTGAAGTCTGGAGGGTGAATCAGAAGAAGCAGAAGAAGGAGAAGGAGAAGGTGATGTCTGGAGGGTGAATCAGAAGAAGCAGAAGAAGGAGAAGGAGAAGGTGAAGTCTGGAGGGTGAATCAGAAGAAGCAGAAGAAGTAGAAGGAGAAGGTGAAGTCTGGAGGGTGAATCAGAAGAAGTAGAAGAAGGAGAAGGAGAAGGTGAAGTCTGGAGGGTGAATCAGAAGAAGCAGAAGAAGGAGAAGGAGAAGGTGAAGTCAGGAGGGTGAATCAGAAGAAGCAGAAGAAGGAGAAGGAGAAGGTGAAGTCTGGAGGGTGAATCAGAAGAAGCAGAAGAAGGAGAAGGAGATGGTGAAGACTGGAGGGTGAATCAGAAGAAGTAGAAGAAGGAGAAGGAGAAGGTGATGTCTGGAGGGTGAATCAGAAGAAGTAGAAGAAGGAGAAGGAGAAGGCGAAGTCTGGAGGATGAATCAGAAGAAGCAGAAGAAGGAGAAGGAGAAGGTGAAGTCTGGAGGGTGAATCAGAAGAAGCAGAAGAAGGAGAAGGAGCAGATGAAGTCTGGAGGGTGAATCAGAAGAAGTAGAAGAAGGAGAAGGTGAAGTCTGGAGGGTGAATCAGAAGAAGCAGAAGAAGGAGAAGGAGAAGGTGAAGTCTGGAGGGTGAATCAGAAGAAGCAGAAGAAGGAGAAGGAGAAGGTGAATACTGAAGGGTGAATCAGAAGAAGCAGAAGAAGGAGAAGGAGAAGGTGAATTCTGGAGGGTGAATCAGAAGAAGAAGAAGAAGGAGAAGGAGAAGGTGAAGTCTGGAGGGTGAATCAGAAGAAGCAGAAGAAGGAGAAGGAGAAGGTGAAGTCAGGAGGGTGAATCAGAAGAAGCAGAAGAAGGAGAAGGAGAAGGTGAAGTCTGGAGGGTGAATCAGAAGAAGCAGAAGAAGGAGAAGGAGATGGTGAAGACTGGAGGGTGAATCAGAAGAAGTAGAAGAAGGAGAAGGAGAAGGTGATGTCTGGAGGGTGAATCAGAAGAAGTAGAAGAAGGAGAAGGAGAAGGCGAAGTCTGGAGGATGAATCAGAAGAAGCAGAAGAAGGAGAAGGAGAAGGTGAAGTCTGGAGGGTGAATCAGAAGAAGCAGAAGAAGGAGAAGGAGCAGATGAAGTCTGGAGGGTGAATCAGAAGAAGTAGAAGAAGGAGAAGGTGAAGTCTGGAGGGTGAATCAGAAGAAGCAGAAGAAGGAGAAGGAGAAGGTGAATACTGAAGGGTGAATCAGAAGAAGCAGAAGAAGGAGAAGGAGAAGGTGAATTCTGGAGGGTGAATCAGAAGAAGAAGAAGAAGGAGAAGGAGAAGGTGAAGTCTGGAGGGTGAATCAGAAGAAGCAGAAGAAGGAGAAGGAGAAGGTGAAGTCTGGAGGGTGAATCAGAAGAAGCAGAAGAAGGAGAAGGAGAAGGTGAAGTCTGGAGGGTGAATCAGAAGAAGCAGAAGAAGGAGAAGGAGAAGATGAAGTCTGGAGGGTGAATCAGAAGAAGTAGAAGAAGGAGAAGGAGAAGGTGAAGTCTGGAGGGTGAATCAGAAGAAGCAGAAGAAGGAGAAGGAGAAGGTGAAGTCTGGAGGGTGAATCAGAAGAAGCAGAATAAGGAGAAGGAGAAGGTGAAGTCTGGAGGTTGAATCAGAAGAAGCAGAAGAAGGAGAAGGAGAAGATGAAGTCTGGAGGGTGAATCAGAAGAAGCAGAATAAGGAGAAATAGAAGGTGAAGTCTGGAGGGTGAATCAGAAGAAGCAGAAGAAGGAGAAGGAGAAGGTGAAGTCTGGAGGGTGAATCAGAAGAAGCAGAAGAAGGAGAAGGAGAAGGTGAAGTCGTTAGTGTGAATCAGAAGAAGTAGAAGAAGGAGAAGGAGAAGTTATAGTCTCGAGGGTGAATCAGAAGAAGTGGACGAAGGAGAAGGAGAAGGTGAAGTCTGGAGGGTGAATCAGAAGATGCAGAAGAAGGAGAAGGAGAAGATGAAGTCTGGAGGGTGAATCAGAAGAATCAGAAGAAGGAGAAGGAGAAGGTGAAGTCTGGAGGGTGAATCAGAAGAAGCAGAAGAAAGAGAAGGAGAAGGTGAAGTCTGGAGGGTGAAGCAGAAGAAGCAGAAGAAGGAGAAGGAGAAGGTGAAGTCTGGAGGGAGAAGCAGAAAAAGTAGAAGAAGGAGAAGGTGAAGTCTGGAGGGTGAATCAGAAGAAGTAGAAGAAGGAGAAGGAGAAGGTGAAGTCTGGAGGGTGAATCGGAAGAAGTAGAAGAAGGAGAAGGAGAAGGTGAAGTCTGGAGGGTGAATCAGAAGAAGCAGAAGAAGGAGAAGGAGAAGGTGAAGTCGTTAGTGTGAATCAGAAGAAGTAGAAGAAGGAGAAGGAGAAGTTATAGTCTCGAGGGTGAATCAGAAGAAGTGGACGAAGGAGAAGGAGAAGGTGAAGTCTGGAGGGTGAATCAGAAGATGCAGAAGAAGGAGAAGGAGAAGGTGAAGTCTGGCGCGTGAATCAGAAGAAGTAGAAGAAGGAGAAGGAGAAGGTGAAGTCTGGAGGGTGAATCAGAAGAAGCAGAAGAAGGAGAAGGAGAAGGTGAAGTCTGGAGGGTGAATCAGAAGAAGCAGAAGAAGGAGAAGGAGAAGGTGAAGTCTGGAGGGTGAATCAGAAGAAGCAGAAGAAGGAGACGGAGAAGGTGAAGTCTGGAGGGTGAATCAGAAGAAGCAGAAGAAGGAGAAGGAGAAGGTGAAGTTTGGAGGGTGAATCAGAAGAAGTAGAAGAAGGAGAAGGAGAAGGTGAAGTCTGGAGGGTGAATCAGAAGAAGCAGAAGAAGGAGAAGGAGAAGGTGAAGTCAGGAGGGTGAATCAGAAGAAGCAGAGGAAGGAGAAGGAGAAGGTGAAGTCTGGATTGTGAATCAGAAGAAGCAGAAGAAGGAGAAGGAGAAGGTGAAGTCTGGAGGGTGAATCAGAAGAAGTAGAAGAAGGAGAAGGAGAAGTTGAAGTCTGGAGGGTGAAGCAGAAGAAGTAGAAGAAGGAGAAGGAGAAGGTGAAGTCAGGAGGGTGAATCAGAAGAAGCAGAAGAAGGAGAAAGGAGAAGGTGAAGTCTGGAGGGTGAATCAGAAGAATCAGAAGAAGGAGAAGGAGAAGGTGAAGTCAGGAGGGTGAATCAGAAGAAGCAGAAGAAGGAGAAAGGAGAAGGTGAAGTCTGGAGGGTGAATCAGAAGAATCAGAAGAAGGAGAAGGAGAAGGTGAAGTCTGGAGGGTGAAGCAGAAGAAGCAGAAGAAAGAGAAGGAGAAGATGAAGTCTGGAGAGTGAAGCAGAAGAAGCCGAAGAAGGAGAAGGCGAAGGTGAAGACTGGAGGGTAAATCAGAAGATGTAGAAGAAGGAGAAGGAGAAGGTGAAGTCTGGAGGGTGAATCAGAAGAAGTAGAAGAAGGAGAAGGAGAAGGTGAAGTCTGGAGGGTGAATCAGAAGAAGCAGAAGAAGGAGAAGGAGAAGATGAAGTCTGGAGGGTGAATCAGAAGAAGCAGAATAAGGAGAAGGAGAAGGTGAAGTCTGGAGGGTGAATCAGAAGAAGCAGAAGAAGGAGAAGGAGAAGGTGAAGTCTGGAGGGTGAATCAGAAGAAGCAGAAGAAGGAGAAGGAGAAGGTGAAGTCGTTAGTGTGAATCAGAAGAAGTAGAAGAAGGAGAAGGAGAAGTTATAGTCTCGAGGGTGAATCAGAAGAAGTGGACGAAGGAGAAGGAGAAGGTGAAGTCTGGAGGGTGAATCAGAAGATGCAGAAGAAGGAGAAGGAGAAGGTGAAGTCTGGAGGGTGAATCAGAAGAATCAGAAGAAGGAGAAGGAGAAGGTGAAGTCTGGAGGGTGAATCAGAAGAAGCAGAAGAAAGAGAAGGAGAAGGTGAAGTCTGGAGGGTGAAGCAGAAGAAGCAGAAGAAGGAGAAGGAGAAGGTGAAGTCTGGAGGGAGAAGCAGAAAAAGTAGAAGAAGGAGAAGGTGAAGTCTGGAGGGTGAATCAGAAGAAGTAGAAGAAGGAGAAGGAGAAGGTGAAGTCTGGAGGGTGAATCGGAAGAAGTAGAAGAAGGAGAAGGAGAAGGTGAAGTCTGGAGGGTGAATCAGAAGAAGCAGAAGAAGGAGAAGGAGAAGGTGAAGTCGTTAGTGTGAATCAGAAGAAGTAGAAGAAGGAGAAGGAGAAGTTATAGTCTCGAGGGTGAATCAGAAGAAGTGGACGAAGGAGAAGGAGAAGGTGAAGTCTGGAGGGTGAATCAGAAGATGCAGAAGAAGGAGAAGGAGACGGTGAAGTCTGGCGCGTGAATCAGAAGAAGTAGAAGAAGGAGAAGGAGAAGGTGAAGTCTGGAGGGTGAATCAGAAGAAGCAGAAGAAGGAGAAGGAGAAGGTGAAGTCTGGAGGGTGAATCAGAAGAAGCAGAAGAAGGAGAAGGAGAAGGTGAAGTCTGGAGGGTGAATCAGAAGAAGCAGAAGAAGGAGACGGAGAAGGTGAAGTCTGGAGGGTGAATCAGAAGAAGCAGAAGAAGGAGAAGGAGAAGGTGAAGTCTGGAGGGTGAATCAGAAGAAGTAGAAGAAGGAGAAGGAGAAGTTGAAGTCTGGAGGGTGAAGCAGAAGAAGTAGAAGAAGGAGAAGGAGAAGGTGAAGTCAGGAGGGTGAATCAGAAGAAGCAGAAGAAGGAGAAAGGAGAAGGTGAAGTCTGGAGGGTGAATCAGAAGAATCAGAAGAAGGAGAAGGAGAAGGTGAAGTCTGGAGGGTGAAGCAGAAGAAGCAGAAGAAAGAGAAGGAGAAGATGAAGTCTGGAGAGTGAAGCAGAAGAAGCCGAAGAAGGAGAAGGCGAAGGTGAAGACTGGAGGGTAAATCAGAAGATGTAGAAGAAGGAGAAGGAGAAGGTGAAGTCTGGAGGGTGAATCAGAAGAAGTAGAAGAAGGAGAAGGAGAAGGTGAAGTCTGGAGGGTGAATCAGAAGAAGCAGAAGAAGGAGAAGGAGAAGATGAAATCTGGAGGTGAATCAGAAGAAGTAGAAGAAGGAGAAGGAGAAGGTGAGGTCTGGAGGGTGAATCAGAAGAAGCAGAAGAAGGAGAAGGAGCTGGTGAAGTCTGGAGGGTGAATCAGAAGAAGCAGAAGAAGAAGAAGGAGAAGGTGAAGTCTGGAGGGTGAATCAGAAGAAGCAGAAGAAGGAGAAGGAGAAGGTGAAGTCTGGAGGGTGAAGCAGAAGAAGGAGAAGGAGAATGTGAAGTCTGGAGGGCGAAGCAGAAGAAGCAGAAGAAGGAGAAGGAGAAGGTGAAGTCTGGAGGGCGAAGCAGAAGAAGCAGAAGAAGGAGAAGGAGAAGGTGAAGTCTGGAGGGTGAAGCAGAAGAAGGAGAAGAAGGAGAAGGAGAAGGTGAAGTCTGGAGGGTGAATCAGAAGAAGTAGAAGAAGGAGAAGGAGAAGGTGAAGTCAGGAGGGTGAAGCAGAAGAAGCAGAAGAAGGAGAAGGAGAAGGTGAAGTCTGGAGAGTGAAGCAGAAGAAGCAGAAGAAGGAGAAGGAGAAGGTGAAGTCTGGAGGGTAAATCAGAAGAAGCAGAAGAAGGAGAAGGAGAAGGTGAAGTCTGGAGGGTGAATCTGAAGAAGCAGAAGAAGGAGAAGGAGAAGATGAAGTCTGGAGGGTGAATCAGAAGAAGTAGAAGAAGGAGAAGGAGAAGGTGAGGTCTGGAGGGTGAATCAGAAGAAGCAGAAGAAGGAGAAGGAGAAGTTGAAGTCTGGCGGGTGAATCAGAAGAAGCAGAAGAAGGAGAAGGAGAAGGTGAAGTCTGGAGGGTGAAGCAGAAGAAGTAGAAGAAGGAGAAGGAAAAGTTGACGTCAGGAGGGTGAATCAGAAGAGGTAGAAGAAGGAGAAGGAGAAGGTGAAGTCAGGACGGTGAATCAGAAGAAGCAGAAGAAGGAGAAGGAGAAGGTGAAGTCTGGAGGGTGAATCAGAAGAATCAGAAGAAGGAGAAGGAGAAGGTGAAGTCTGGAGGGTGAATCAGAAGAAGGAGAAGAAAGAGAAGGAGAAGTTGAAGTCTGGAGGGTGAAGCAGAAGAAGCAGAAGAAGGAGAAGGAGAAGGTGAAGACTGGAGGGTGAAACAGAAGAAGTAGAAGAAGGAGAAGGAGAAGGTGAAGTCTGGAGGGTGAATCAGAAGAAGTAGAAGAAGGAGAAGGAGAAGGTGAAGTCTGGAGGGTGAATCAGAAGAAGCAGAAGAAGGAGAAGGAGAAGGTGAAGTCTGGAGGGTGAATCTGAAGAAGCAGAAGAAGGAGAAGGAGAAGATGAAGTCTGGAGGGTGAATCAGAAGAAGTAGAAGAAGGAGAAGGGGAAGGTGAGGTCTGGAGGGTGAATCAGAAGAAGCAGAAGAAGGAGAAGGAGAAGTTGAAGTCTGGCGGGTGAATCAGAAGAAGCAGAAGAAGGAGAAGGAGAAGGTGAAGTCTGGAGGGTGAATCAGAAGAAGCAGAAGAAGGAGAAGGAGAAGGTGAAGTCAGGAGGGTGAATCAGAAGAAGCAGAAGAAGGAGAAGGAGAAGGTGAAGTTAGAAGGGTGAATCAGAAGAAGCAGAAGAAGGAGAAGGAGAAGGTGAAGTCAGGGGGGTGAAGCAGAAGAAGTAGAAGAAGGACAAGGAGAAGGTGAAGTCAGGAGGGTGAAGCAGAAGAAGCAGAAGAAGGAGAAGGAGAAGGTGAAGTCTGGAGGGCGCAGCAGAAGAAGCAGAAGAAGGAGAAGGAGAAGGTGAAGTCTGGAGGGTGAAGCAGTAGAAGCAGAAGAAGGAGAAGGAGAAGGTGAAGTCTGGAGGGTGAATCAGAAGAAGTAGAAGAAGTAGAAGGAGAAGGTGAAGTCAGGAGGGTGAAGCAGAAGAAGCAGAAGAAGGAGAAGGAGAAGGTGAAGTCTGGAGGGTGAAGCAGAAGAAGCAGAAGAAGGAGAAGGAGAAGGTGAAGTCTGGAGGGCGAAGCAGAAGAAGCAGAAGAAGGAGAAGGAGAAGGTGAAGTCTGGAGGGTGAAGCAGAAGAAGCAGAAGAAGGAGAAGGAGAAGGTGAAGTCAGGGGGGTGAAGCAGAAGAAGTAGAAGAAGGAGAAGAAGAAGGTGAAGTCAGGAGGGTGAAGCAGAAGAAGCAGAAGAAGGAGAAGGAGAAGGGAAAGTCTGGAGGGTGAAGCAGAAGAAGCAGAATAAGGAGAAGGAGAAGGTGAAGTCTGGAGGGTGAAGCAGAAGAAGCAGAAGAAGGAGAAGGAGAAGGTGAAGTCTGGAGGGTTAAGCAGAAGAAGCAGAAGAAGGAGAAGGAGAAGGTGAAGTCAGGAGGGTGAATCAGAAGAAGTAGAAGAAGGAGAAGGAGAAGGTGAAGTCTGGAGGGTGAATCAGAAGAAGTAGAAGAAGGATAAGGAGAAGGTGAAGTCTGGAGGGTGAATCTGAAGAAGTAGAAGAAGGAGAAGGAGAAGGTGAAATCT
Organism: Somniosus microcephalus; assembly: GCF_052327205.1. Lineage (NCBI taxonomy): Eukaryota > Metazoa > Chordata > Chondrichthyes > Squaliformes > Somniosidae > Somniosus > Somniosus microcephalus. Next base: position 812,048 of record NW_028225273.1, on the reverse strand, counting down.
GGAGGGTGAATCAGAAGAAGCAGAAGAAGGAGAAGGAGAAGGTGAAGTCCGGAGGGAGAAGCAGAAGAAGTAGAAGAAGGAGAAGCAGAAGGTGAAGTCTGGAGGGTGAATCAGAAGAAGTAGAAGAAGGAGAAGGAGAAGGTGAAGTCTGGAGGGTGAATCAGAAGAAGTAGAAGAAGGAGAAGGAGAAGGTGTAGTCTGGAGGGTGAATCAGAAGAAGTAGACGAAGGAGAAGGAAAAGGTGAAGTCTGGAGGGTGAATCAGAAGAAGCAAAAGAAGGAGAAGGAGAAGGTGAAGTCTGGAGGGTGAATCAGAAGAAGTAGAAGAAGGAGAAGGAGAAGGTGAAGTCTGGAGGGTGAATCAGAAGAAGCAGAAGAAGGAGAAGGAGAAGTTGAAGTCTGGAGGGTGAATCAGAAGAAGCAGAAGAAGGAGAAGGAGAAGGTGATGTCTGGAGGGTGAATCAGAAGAAGCAGAAGAAGGAGAAGGAGAAGGTGAAGTCTGGAGGGTGAATCAGAAGAAGCAGAAGAAGTAGAAGGAGAAGGTGAAGTCTGGAGGGTGAATCAGAAGAAGTAGAAGAAGGAGAAGGAGAAGGTGAAGTCTGGAGGGTGAATCAGAAGAAGCAGAAGAAGGAGAAGGAGAAGGTGAAGTCAGGAGGGTGAATCAGAAGAAGCAGAAGAAGGAGAAGGAGAAGGTGAAGTCTGGAGGGTGAATCAGAAGAAGCAGAAGAAGGAGAAGGAGATGGTGAAGACTGGAGGGTGAATCAGAAGAAGTAGAAGAAGGAGAAGGAGAAGGTGATGTCTGGAGGGTGAATCAGAAGAAGTAGAAGAAGGAGAAGGAGAAGGCGAAGTCTGGAGGATGAATCAGAAGAAGCAGAAGAAGGAGAAGGAGAAGGTGAAGTCTGGAGGGTGAATCAGAAGAAGCAGAAGAAGGAGAAGGAGCAGATGAAGTCTGGAGGGTGAATGAGAAGAAGTAGAAGAAGGAGAAGGTGAAGTCTGGAGGGTGAATCAGAAGAAGCAGAAGAAGGAGAAGGAGAAGGTGAATACTGAAGGGTGAATCAGAAGAAGCAGAAGAAGGAGAAGGAGAAGGTGAAGTCTGGAGGGTGAATCAGAAGAAGAAGAAGAAGGAGAAGGAGAAGGTGAAGTCTGGAGGGTGAATCAGAAGAAGCAGAAGAAGGAGAAGGAGAAGGTGAAGTCTGGAGGGTGAATCAGAAGAAGCAGAAGAAGGAGAAGGAGAAGGTGAAGTCTGGAGGGTGAATCAGAAGAAGCAGAAGAAGGAGAAGGAGAAGATGAAGTCTGGAGGGTGAATCAGAAGAAGTAGAAGAAGGAGAAGGAGAAGGTGAAGTCTGGAGGGTGAATCAGAAGAAGCAGAAGAAGGAGAAGGAGAAGGTGAAGTCTGGAGGGTGAATCAGAAGAAGCAGAATAAGGAGAAGGAGAAGGTGAAGTCTGGAGGTTGAATCAGAAGAAGCAGAAGAAGGAGAAGGAGAAGATGAAGTCTGGAGGGTGAATCAGAAGAAGCAGAATAAGGAGAAGGAGAAGGTGAAGTCTGGAGGGTGAATCAGAAGAAGCAGAAGAAGGAGAAGGAGAAGATGAAGTCAGGAGGGTGAATCAGAAGAAGGAGAAGGAGAAGGTGAAGTCTGGAGGGTGAATCAGAAGAAGTAGAAGAAGGAGAAGGAGAAGTTGAAGTCTGGAGGGTGAAGCAGAAGAAGTAGAAGAAGGAGAAGGAGAAGGTGAAGTCAGGAGGGTGAATCAGAAGAAGCAGAAGAAGGAGAAAGGAGAAGGTGAAGTCTGGAGGGTGAATCAGAAGAATCAGAAGAAGGAGAAGGAGAAGGTGAAGTCTGGAGGGTGAATCAGAAGAAGCAGAAGAAAGAGAAGGAGAAGGTGAAGTCTGGAGAGTGAAGCAGAAGAAGCAGAAGAAGGAGAAGGGGAAGGTGAAGACTGGAGGGTAAATCAGAAGCTGTAGAAGAAGGAGAAGGAGAAGGTGAAGTCTGGAGGGTGAATCAGAAGAAGTAGAAGAAGGAGAAGGAGAAGGTGAAGTATGGAGGGTGAATCAGAAGAAGCAGAAGAAGGAGAAGGAGAAGATGAAATCTGGAAGGTGAATCAGAAGAAGTAGAAGAAGGAGAAGGAGAAGGTGAGGTCTGGAGGGTGAATCAGAAGAAGCAGAAGAAGGAGAAGGAGATGGTGAAGTCTGGAGGGTGAATCAGAAGAAGCAGAAGAAGAAGAAGGAGAAGGTGAAGTCTGGAGGGTGAATCAGAAGAAGCAGAAGAAGGAGAAGGAGAAGTTGAAGTCAGGAGGGTGAATCAGAAGAAGCAGAAGAAGGAGAAGGAGAAGGTGAAGTTAGGAGGGTGTATCAGGAGAAGCAGAAGAAGGAGACGGAGAAGGTGAAGTCAGGGGGGTGAAGCAGAAGAAGTAGAAGAAGGAGAAGGAGAAGGTGAAGTCAGGAGGGTGAAGCAGAAGAAGCAGAAGAAGGAGAAGGAGAAGGTGAAGTCTGGAGGGCGCAGCAGAAGAAGCAGAAGAAGGAGAAGGAGAAGGTGAAGTCTGGAGGGTGAAGCAGAAGAAGCAGAAGAAGGAGAAGCTGAAGGTGAAGTCTGGAGGGTGAATCAAAAGAAGTAGAAGAAGGAGAAGGAGAAGGTGAAGTCAGGAGGGTGAAGCAGAAGAAGCAGAAGAAGGAGAAGGAGAAGGTGAAGTCTGGAGGGTGAAGCAGAAGAAGCAGAAGAAGGAGAAGGTGAAGGTGAAGTCTGGAGGGCGAAGCAGAAGAAGCAGAAGAAGGAGAAGGAGAAGGTGAAGTCTGGAGGGTGAATCAGAAGAAGCAGAAGAAGGAGAAGGAGAAGTTGAAGTCTGGAGGGTGAATCAGAAGAAGCAGAAGAAGGAGAAGGAGAAGGTGATGTCTGGAGGGTGAATCAGAAGAAGCAGAAGAAGGAGAAGGAGAAGGTGAAGTCTGGAGGGTGAATCAGAAGAAGCAGAAGAAGTAGAAGGAGAAGGTGAAGTCTGGAGGGTGAATCAGAAGAAGTAGAAGAAGGAGAAGGAGAAGGTGAAGTCTGGAGGGTGAATCAGAAGAAGCAGAAGAAGGAGAAGGAGAAGGTGAAGTCAGGAGGGTGAATCAGAAGAAGCAGAAGAAGGAGAAGGAGAAGGTGAAGTCTGGAGGGTGAATCAGAAGAAGCAGAAGAAGGAGAAGGAGATGGTGAAGACTGGAGGGTGAATCAGAAGAAGTAGAAGAAGGAGAAGGAGAAGGTGATGTCTGGAGGGTGAATCAGAAGAAGTAGAAGAAGGAGAAGGAGAAGGCGAAGTCTGGAGGATGAATCAGAAGAAGCAGAAGAAGGAGAAGGAGAAGGTGAAGTCTGGAGGGTGAATCAGAAGAAGCAGAAGAAGGAGAAGGAGCAGATGAAGTCTGGAGGGTGAATCAGAAGAAGTAGAAGAAGGAGAAGGTGAAGTCTGGAGGGTGAATCAGAAGAAGCAGAAGAAGGAGAAGGAGAAGGTGAATACTGAAGGGTGAATCAGAAGAAGCAGAAGAAGGAGAAGGAGAAGGTGAAGTCTGGAGGGTGAATCAGAAGAAGCAGAAGAAGGAGAAGGAGAAGGTGAAGTCTGGAGGGTGAATCAGAAGAAGCAGAAGAAGGAGAAGGAGAAGGTGAAGTCTGGAGGGTGAATCAGAAGAAGTAGAAGAAGGAGAAGGAGAAGGTGAAGTCTGGAGGGTGAATCAGAAGAAGTAGAAGAAGGAGAAGGAGAAGGTGAAGTCTGGAGGGTGAATCAGAAGAAACAGAAGAAGGAGAAGGAGAAGGTGAAGTCTGGAGGGTGAATCAGAAGAAGCAGAAGAAGGAGAAGGAGAAGATGAAGTCTGGAGGGTGAATCAGAAGAAGTAGAAGAAGGAGAAGGAGAAGGTGAAGTCTGGAGGGTGAATCAGAAGAAGCAGAAGAAGGAGAAGGAGAAGATGAAATCTGGAGGGTGAATCAGAAGAAGTAGAAGAAGGAGAAGGAGAAGGTGAGGTCTGGAGGGTGAATCAGAAGAAGCAGAAGAAGGAGAAGGAGATGGTGAAGTCTGGAGGGTGAATCAGAAGAAGCAGAAGAAGAAGAAGGAGAAGGTGAAGTCTGGAGGGTGAATCAGAAGAAGCAGAAGAAGGAGAAGGAGAAGGTGAAGTCAGGAGGGTGAATCAGAAGAAGCAGAAGAAGGAGAAGGAGAAGGTGAAGTTAGGAGGGTGAATCAGGAGAAGCAGAAGAAGGAGACGGAGAAGCTGAAGTCAGGGGGGTGAAGCAGAAGAAGTAGAAGAAGGAGAAGGAGAAGGTGAAGTCAGGAGGGTGAAGCAGAAGAAGCAGAAGAAGGAGAAGGAGAAGGTGAAGTCTGGAGGGCGCAGCAGAAGAAGCAGAAGAAGGAGAAGGAGAAGGTGAAGTCTGGAGGGTGAAGCAGAAGAAGCAGAAGAAGGAGAAGCTGATGGTGAAGTCTGGAGGGTGAATCAAAAGAAGTAGAAGAAGGAGAAGGAGAAGGTGAAGTCAGGAGGGTGAAGCAGAAGAAGCAGAAGAAGGAGAAGCAGAAGGTGAAGTCTGGTGGGTGAAGCAGAAGAAGCAGAAGAAGGAGAAGGAGAAGGTGAAGTCTGGAGGGCGAAGCAGAAGAAGCAGAAGAAGGAAAAGGAGAAGGTGAAGTCTGGAGGGTGAAGCAGAAGAAGCAGAAGAAGGAGAAGGAGAAGGTGAAGTCTGGAGGGTGAATCAGAAGAAGTAGAAGAAGGAGAAGGAGAAGGTGAAGTCAGGAGGGTGAAGCAGAAGAAGCAGAAGAAGGAGAAGGAGAAGGTGAAGTCTGGAGAGTGAAGCAGAAGAAGCAGAAGAAGGAGAAGGAGAAGGTGAAGTCTGGAGGGTGAAGCAGAAGAAGCAGAAGAAGGAGAAGGAGGAAGTGAAGTCAGGAGGGTGAATCAGAAGAAGTAGAAGAAGGAGAAGGAGAAGGTGAAGTCTGGAGGGTGAATCAGAAGAAGTAGAAGAAGGAGAAGGAGAAGGTGAAGTCTGGAGGGTGAATCAGAAGAAGTAGAAGAAGGAGAAGGAGAAGGTGAAGTCTGGAGGGTGAATCAGAAGAAGCAGAAGAAGTAGAAGGAGAAGGTAAAGTCTGGAGGGTGAATCAGAAGAAGTAGAAGAAGGAGAAGGAGAAGGTGATGTCTGGAGGGTGAATCAGAAGAAGCAGAAGAAGCAGAAGGAGAAGGTGAAGTCAGGAGGGTGAATCAGAAGAAGCAGAAGAAGGAGAAGGAGAAGGTGAAGTCTGGAGGGTGAATCAGAAGAAGCAGAAGAAGGAGGAGGAGAAGGTGAAGTATTGAGGGAGAAGCAGAAGAAGTAGAAGAAGGAGAAGGAGAAGGTGAAGTCTGGAGGGTGAATCAGAAGAAGTAGAAGAAGGAGAAGGAGAAGGTGAAGTCTGGAGGGTGAATCAGAAGAAGTAGAAGAAGGAGAAGGAGAAGGTGAAGTCTGGAGGGTGAAACAGAAGAAGCAGAAGAAGGAGAAGGAGAAGGTGAAGTCGTTAGGGTGAATCAGAAGAAGTAGAAGAAGGAGAAGGAGAAGGTGTAGTCTGGAGGGTGCATCAGAAGAAGTAGACGAAGGAGAAGGAGAAGGTGAAGTCTGGAGGGTGAATCAGAAGAAGCAGAAGAAGGAGAAGGAGAAGGTGAAGTCTGGAGGGTGAATCAGAAGAAGCAGAAGAAGTAGAAGGAGAAGGTGAAGTCTGGAGGGTGAATCAGAAGAAGTAGAAGAAGGAGAAGGAGAAGGTGAAGTCTGGAGGGTGAATCAGAAGAAGCAAAAGAAGGAGAAGGAAAAGGTGAAGTCAGGAGGGTTAATCAGAAGAAGCAGAAGAAGGAGAAGGAGAAGGTGAAGTCTGGAGGGTGAATCAGAAGAAGCAGAAGAAGGAGAAGGAGAAGGTGAAGTCTGGAGGGTGAATCAGAAGAAGTAGAAGAAGGAGAAGGAGAAGGTGAAGTCTGGAGGGTGAAGCAGAAGAAGTAGAAGAAGGAGAAGGAGAAGGTGAAGTCAGGAGGGTGAATCAGAAGAAGTAGAAGAAGGAGAAGGAGAAGGTGAAGTCAGGAGGGTGAATCAGAAGAAGCAGAAGAAGGAGAAGTAGAAGGTGAAGTCTGGAGGGTGAATCAGAAGAATCAGAAGAAGGAGAAGGAGAAGGTGAAGTCTGGAGGGTGAATCAGAAGAAGCAGAAGAAAGAGAAGGAGAAGGTGAAGTCTGGAGGGTGAAGCAGAAGAAGCAGAAGAAGGAGAAGGAGAAGGTGAAGTCTGGAGGGAGAAGCAGAAAAAGTAGAAGAAGGAGAAGGAGAAGGTGAAGTCTGGAGGGTGAATCAGAAGAAGTAGAAGAAGGAGAAGGAGAAGGTGAAGTCTGGAGGGTGAATCGGAAGAAGTAGAAGAAGGAGAAGGAGAAGGTGAAGTCTGGAGGGTGAATCAGAAGAAGCAGAAGAAGGAGAAGGAGAAGGTGAAGTCGTTAGTGTGAATCAGAAGAAGTAGAAGAAGGAGAAGGAGAAGTTATAGTCTCGAGGGTGAATCAGAAGAAGTGGACGAAGGAGAAGGAGAAGGTGAAGTCTGGAGGGTGAATCAGAAGATGCAGAAGAAGGAGAAGGAGAAGGTGAAGTCTGGCGCGTGAATCAGAAGAAGTAGAAGAAGGAGAAGGAGAAGGTGAAGTCTGGAGGGTGAATCAGAAGAAGCAGAAGAAGGAGAAGGAGAAGGTGAAGTCTGGAGGGTGAATCAGAAGAAGCAGAAGAAGGAGAAGGAGAAGGTGAAGTCTGGAGGGTGAATCAGAAGAAGCAGAAGAAGGAGACGGAGAATGTGAAGTCTGGAGGGTGAATCAGAAGAAGCAGAAGAAGGAGAAGGAGAAGGTGAAGTTTGGAGGGTGAATCAGAAGAAGTAGAAGAAGGAGAAGGAGAAGGTGAAGTCTGGAGGGTGAATCAGAAGAAGCAGAAGAAGGAGAAGGAGAAGGTGAAGTCAGGAGGGTGAATCAGAAGAAGCAGAAGAAGGAGAAGGAGAAGGTGAAGTCTGGATTGTGAATCAGAAGAAGCAGAAGAAGGAGAAGGAGAAGGTGAAGTCTGGAGGGTGAATCAGAAGAAGTAGAAGAAGGAGAAGGAGAAGTTGAAGTCTGGAGGGTGAAGCAGAAGAAGTAGAAGAAGGAGAAGGAGAAGGTGAAGTCAGGAGGGTGAATCAGAAGAAGCAGAAGAAGGAGAAAGGAGAAGGTGAAGTCTGGAGGGTGAATCAGAAGAATCAGAAGAAGGAGAAGGCGAAGGTGAAGACTGGAGGGTAAATCAGAAGATGTAGAAGAAGGAGAAGGAGAAGGTGAAGTCTGGAGGGTGAATCAGAAGAAGTAGAAGAAGGAGAAGGAGAAGGTGAAGTCTGGAGGGTGAATCAGAAGAAGTAGAAGAAGGAGAAGGAGAAGTTGAAGTCTGGAGGGTGAAGCAGAAGAAGTAGAAGAAGGAGAAGGAGAAGGTGAAGTCTGGAGGGTGAAGCAGAAGAAGCAGAAGAAAGAGAAGGAGAAGGTGAAGTCTGGAGAGTGAAGCAGAAGAAGCCGAAGAAGGAGAAGGCGAAGGTGAAGACTGGAGGGTAAATCAGAAGATGTAGAAGAAGGAGAAGGAGAAGGTGAAGTCTGGAGGGTGAATCAGAAGAAGTAGAAGAAGGAGAAGGAGAAGGTGAAGTCTGGAGGGTGAATCAGAAGAAGCAGAAGAAGGAGAAGGAGAAGATGAAATCTGGAGGTGAATCAGAAGAAGTAGAAGAAGGAGAAGGAGAAGGTGAGGTCTGGAGGGTGAATCAGAAGAAGCAGAAGAAGGAGAAGGAGATGGTGAAGTCTGGAGGGTGAATCAGAAGAAGCAGAAGAAGAAGAAGGAGAAGGTGAAGTCTGGAGGGTGAATCAGAAGAAGCAGAAGAAGGAGAAGGAGAAGGTGAAGTCAGGAGGGTGAATCAGAAGAAGCAGAAGAAGGAGAAGGAGAAGGTGAAGTTAGGAGGGTGAATCAGGAGAAGCAGAAGAAGGAGACGGAGAAGGTGAAGTCAGGGGGGTGAAGCAGAAGAAGTAGAAGAAGGAGAAGGAGAAGGTGAAGTCAGGAGGGTGAAGCAGAAGAAGCAGAAGAAGGAGAAGGAGAAGGTGAAGTCTGGAGGGCGCAGCAGAAGAAGCAGAAGAAGGAAAAGGAGAAGGTGAAGTCTGGAGGGTGAAGCAGAAGAAGCAGAAGAAGGAGAAGCTGAAGGTGAAGTCTGGAGGGTGAATCAGAAGAAGTAGAAGAAGGAGAAGGAGAAGGTGAAGTCAGGAGGGTGAAGCAGAAGAAGCAGAAGAAGGAGAAGGAGAAGGTGAAGTCTGGAGGGTGAAGCAGAAGAAGCAGAAGAAGGAGAAGGAGAAGGTGAAGTCTGGAGGGCGAAGCAGAAGACGCAGAAGAAGGAGAAGGAGAAGGTGAAGTCTGGAGGGTGAAGCAGAAGAAGCAGAAGAAGAAGGAGAAGGTGAAGTCTGGAGGGTGAAGCAGAAGAAGCAGAAGAAGGAGAAGGAGAAGGTGAAGTCTGGAGAGTGAAGCAGAAGAAGCAGAAGTAGGAGAAGGAGAAGGTGAAGTCTGGAGGGTAAATCAGAAGAAGCAGAAGAAGGAGAAGGAGAAGGTGAAGTCTGGAGGGTGAATCTGAAGAAGCAGAAGAAGGAGAAGGAGAAGATGAAGTCTGGAGGGTGAATCAGAAGAAGTAGAAGAAGGAGAAGGAGAAGGTGAGGTCTGGAGGGTGAATCAGAAGAAGCAGAAGAAGGAGAAGGAGAAGTTGAAGTCTGGCGGGTGAATCAGAAGAAGCAGAAGAAGGAGAAGGAGAAGGTGAAGTCTGGAGGGTGAAGCAGAAGAAGTAGAAGAAGGAGAAGGAAAAGTTGACGTCAGGAGGGTGAATCAGAAGAGGTAGAAGAAGGAGAAGGAGAAGGTGAAGTCAGGACGGTGAATCAGAAGAAGCAGAAGAAGGAGAAGGAGAAGGTGAAGTCTGGAGGGTGAATCAGAAGAATCAGAAGAAGGAGAAGGAGAAGGTGAAGTCTGGAGGGTGAATCAGAAGAAGGAGAAGAAAGAGAAGGAGAAGTTCAAGTCTGGAGGGTGAAGCAGAAGAAGCAGAAGAAGGAGAAGGAGAAGGTGAAGACTGGAGGGTGAAGCAGAAGAAGTAGAAGAAGGAGAAGGAGAAGGTGAAGTCTGGAGGGTGAATCAGAAGAAGTAGAAGAAGGAGAAGGAGAAGGTGAAGTCTGATGGGTGAATCAGAAGAAGCAGAAGAAGGAGAAGGAGAAGGTGAAGTCTGGAGGGTGAATCTGAAGAAGCAGAAGAAGGAGAAGGAGAAGATGAAGTCTGGAGGGTGAATCAGAAGAAGTAGAAGAAGGAGAAGGAGAAGGTGAGGTCTGGAGGGTGAATCAGAAGAAGCAGAAGAAGGAGAAGGAGATGGTGAAGTCTGGAGGGTGAATCAGAAGAAGCAGAAGAAGAAGAAGGAGAAGGTGAAGTCTGGAGGGTGAATCAGAAGAAGCAGAAGAAGGAGAAGGAGAAGGTGAAGTCAGGAGGGTGAATCAGAAGAAGCAGAAGAAGGAGAAGGAGAAGGTGAAGTTAGGAGGGTGAATCAGGAGAAGCAGAAGAAGGAGACGGAGAAGCTGAAGTCAGGGGGGTGAAGCAGAAGAAGTAGAAGAAGGAGAAGGAGAAGGTGAAGTCAGGAGGGTGAAGCAGAAGAAGCAGAAGAAGGAGAAGGAGAAGGTGAAGTCTGGAGGGCGCAGCAGAAGAAGCAGAAGAAGGAGAAGGAGAAGGTGAAGTCTGGAGGGTGAAGCAGAAGAAGCAGAAGAAGGAGAAGCTGAAGGTGAAGTCTGGAGGGTGAATCAAAAGAAGTAGAAGAAGGAGAAGGAGAAGGTGAAGTCAGGAGGGTGAAGCAGAAGAAGCAGAAGAAGGAGAAGCAGAAGGTGAAGTCTGGTGGGTGAAGCAGAAGAAGCAGAAGAAGGAGAAGGAGAAGGTGAAGTCTGGAGGGCGAAGCAGAAGAAGCAGAAGAAGGAAAAGGAGAAGGTGAAGTCTGGAGGGTGAAGCAGAAGAAGCAGAAGAAGGAGAAGGAGAAGGTGAAGTCTGGAGGGTGAATCAGAAGAAGTAGAAGAAGGAGAAGGAGAAGGTGAAGTCAGGAGGGTGAAGCAGAAGAAGCAGAAGAAGGAGAAGGAGAAGGTGAAGTCTGGAGAGTGAAGCAGAAGAAGCAGAAGAAGGAGAAGGAGAAGGTGAAGTCTGGAGGGTGAAGCAGAAGAAGCAGAAGAAGGAGAAGGAGGAAGTGAAGTCAGGAGGGTGAATCAGAAGAAGTAGAAGAAGGAGAAGGAGAAGGTGAAGTCTGGAGGGTGAATCAGAAGAAGTAGAAGAAGGAGAAGGAGAAGGTGAAGTCTGGAGGGTGAATCAGAAGAAGTAGAAGAAGGAGAAGGAGAAGGTGAAGTCTGGAGGGTGAATCAGAAGAAGCAGAAGAAGTAGAAGGAGAAGGTAAAGTCTGGAGGGTGAATCAGAAGAAGTAGAAGAAGGAGAAGGAGAAGGTGATGTCTGGAGGGTGAATCAGAAGAAGCAGAAGAAGCAGAAGGAGAAGGTGAAGTCAGGAGGGTGAATCAGAAGAAGCAGAAGAAGGAGAAGGAGAAGGTGAAGTCTGGAGGGTGAATCAGAAGAAGCAGAAGAAGGAGGAGGAGAAGGTGAAGTATTGAGGGAGAAGCAGAAGAAGTAGAAGAAGGAGAAGGAGAAGGTGAAGTCTGGAGGGTGAATCAGAAGAAGTAGAAGAAGGAGAAGGAGAAGGTGAAGTCTGGAGGGTGAATCAGAAGAAGTAGAAGAAGGAGAAGGAGAAGGTGAAGTCTGGAGGGTGAAACAGAAGAAGCAGAAGAAGGAGAAGGAGAAGGTGAAGTCGTTAGGGTGAATCAGAAGAAGTAGAAGAAGGAGAAGGAGAAGGTGTAGTCTGGAGGGTGCATCAGAAGAAGTAGACGAAGGAGAAGGAGAAGGTGAAGTCTGGAGGGTGAATCAGAAGAAGCAGAAGAAGGAGAAGGAGAAGGTGAAGTCTGGAGGGTGAATCAGAAGAAGCAGAAGAAGTAGAAGGAGAAGGTGAAGTCTGGAGGGTGAATCAGAAGAAGTAGAAGAAGGAGAAGGAGAAGGTGAAGTCTGGAGGGTGAATCAGAAGAAGCAAAAGAAGGAGAAGGAAAAGGTGAAGTCAGGAGGGTTAATCAGAAGAAGCAGAAGAAGGAGAAGGAGAAGGTGAAGTCTGGAGGGTGAATCAGAAGAAGCAGAAGAAGGAGAAGGAGAAGGTGAAGTCTGGAGGGTGAATCAGAAGAAGTAGAAGAAGGAGAAGGAGAAGGTGAAGTCTGGAGGGTGAAGCAGAAGAAGTAGAAGAAGGAGAAGGAGAAGGTGAAGTCAGGAGGGTGAATCAGAAGAAGTAGAAGAAGGAGAAGGAGAAGGTGAAGTCAGGAGGGTGAATCAGAAGAAGCAGAAGAAGGAGAAGTAGAAGGTGAAGTCTGGAGGGTGAATCAGAAGAATCAGAAGAAGGAGAAGGAGAAGGTGAAGTCTGGAGGGTGAATCAGAAGAAGCAGAAGAAAGAGAAGGAGAAGGTGAAGTCTGGAGGGTGAAGCAGAAGAAGCAGAAGAAGGAGAAGGAGAAGGTGAAGTCTGGAGGGAGAAGCAGAAAAAGTAGAAGAAGGAGAAGGAGAAGGTGAAGTCTGGAGGGTGAATCAGAAGAAGTAGAAGAAGGAGAAGGAGAAGGTGAAGTCTGGAGGGTGAATCGGAAGAAGTAGAAGAAGGAGAAGGAGAAGGTGAAGTCTGGAGGGTGAATCAGAAGAAGCAGAAGAAGGAGAAGGAGAAGGTGAAGTCGTTAGTGTGAATCAGAAGAAGTAGAAGAAGGAGAAGGAGAAGTTATAGTCTCGAGGGTGAATCAGAAGAAGTGGACGAAGGAGAAGGAGAAGGTGAAGTCTGGAGGGTGAATCAGAAGATGCAGAAGAAGGAGAAGGAGAAGGTGAAGTCTGGCGCGTGAATCAGAAGAAGTAGAAGAAGGAGAAGGAGAAGGTGAAGTCTGGAGGGTGAATCAGAAGAAGCAGAAGAAGGAGAAGGAGAAGGTGAAGTCTGGAGGGTGAATCAGAAGAAGCAGAAGAAGGAGAAGGAGAAGGTGAAGTCTGGAGGGTGAATCAGAAGAAGCAGAAGAAGGAGACGGAGAATGTGAAGTCTGGAGGGTGAATCAGAAGAAGCAGAAGAAGGAGAAGGAGAAGGTGAAGTTTGGAGGGTGAATCAGAAGAAGTAGAAGAAGGAGAAGGAGAAGGTGAAGTCTGGAGGGTGAATCAGAAGAAGCAGAAGAAGGAGAAGGAGAAGGTGAAGTCAGGAGGGTGAATCAGAAGAAGCAGAAGAAGGAGAAGGAGAAGGTGAAGTCTGGATTGTGAATCAGAAGAAGCAGAAGAAGGAGAAGGAGAAGGTGAAGTCTGGAGGGTGAATCAGAAGAAGTAGAAGAAGGAGAAGGAGAAGTTGAAGTCTGGAGGGTGAAGCAGAAGAAGTAGAAGAAGGAGAAGGAGAAGGTGAAGTCAGGAGGGTGAATCAGAAGAAGCAGAAGAAGGAGAAAGGAGAAGGTGAAGTCTGGAGGGTGAATCAGAAGAATCAGAAGAAGGAGAAGGAGAAGGTGAAGTCTGGAGGGTGAAGCAGAAGAAGCAGAAGAAAGAGAAGGAGAAGGTGAAGTCTGGAGAGTGAAGCAGAAGAAGCCGAAGAAGGAGAAGGCGAAGGTGAAGACTGGAGGGTAAATCAGAAGATGTAGAAGAAGGAGAAGGAGAAGGTGAAGTCTGGAGGGTGAATCAGAAGAAGTAGAAGAAGGAGAAGGAGAAGGTGAAGTCTGGAGGGTGAATCAGAAGAAGCAGAAGAAGGAGAAGGAGAAGATGAAATCTGGAGGTGAATCAGAAGAAGTAGAAGAAGGAGAAGGAGAAGGTGAGGTCTGGAGGGTGAATCAGAAGAAGCAGAAGAAGGAGAAGGAGATGGTGAAGTCTGGAGGGTGAATCAGAAGAAGCAGAAGAAGAAGAAGGAGAAGGTGAAGTCTGGAGGGTGAATCAGAAGAAGCAGAAGAAGGAGAAGGAGAAGGTGAAGTCAGGAGGGTGAATCAGAAGAAGCAGAAGAAGGAGAAGGAGAAGGTGAAGTTAGGAGGGTGAATCAGGAGAAGCAGAAGAAGGAGACGGAGAAGGTGAAGTCAGGGGGGTGAAGCAGAAGAAGTAGAAGAAGGAGAAGGAGAAGGTGAAGTCAGGAGGGTGAAGCAGAAGAAGCAGAAGAAGGAGAAGGAGAAGGTGAAGTCTGGAGGGCGCAGCAGAAGAAGCAGAAGAAGGAAAAGGAGAAGGTGAAGTCTGGAGGGTGAAGCAGAAGAAGCAGAAGAAGGAGAAGCTGAAGGTGAAGTCTGGAGGGTGAATCAGAAGAAGTAGAAGAAGGAGAAGGAGAAGGTGAAGTCAGGAGGGTGAAGCAGAAGAAGCAGAAGAAGGAGAAGGAGAAGGTGAAGTCTGGAGGGTGAAGCAGAAGAAGCAGAAGAAGGAGAAGGAGAAGGTGAAGTCTGGAGGGCGAAGCAGAAGACGCAGAAGAAGGAGAAGGAGAAGGTGAAGTCTGGAGGGTGAAGCAGAAGAAGCAGAAGAAGAAGGAGAAGGTGAAGTCTGGAGGGTGAAGCAGAAGAAGCAGAAGAAGGAGAAGGAGAAGGTGAAGTCTGGAGAGTGAAGCAGAAGAAGCAGAAGTAGGAGAAGGAGAAGGTGAAGTCTGGAGGGTAAATCAGAAGAAGCAGAAGAAGGAGAAGGAGAAGGTGAAGTCTGGAGGGTGAATCTGAAGAAGCAGAAGAAGGAGAAGGAGAAGATGAAGTCTGGAGGGTGAATCAGAAGAAGTAGAAGAAGGAGAAGGAGAAGGTGAGGTCTGGAGGGTGAATCAGAAGAAGCAGAAGAAGGAGAAGGAGAAGTTGAAGTCTGGCGGGTGAATCAGAAGAAGCAGAAGAAGGAGAAGGAGAAGGTGAAGTCTGGAGGGTGAAGCAGAAGAAGTAGAAGAAGGAGAAGGAAAAGTTGACGTCAGGAGGGTGAATCAGAAGAGGTAGAAGAAGGAGAAGGAGAAGGTGAAGTCAGGACGGTGAATCAGAAGAAGCAGAAGAAGGAGAAGGAGAAGGTGAAGTCTGGAGGGTGAATCAGAAGAATCAGAAGAAGGAGAAGGAGAAGGTGAAGTCTGGAGGGTGAATCAGAAGAAGGAGAAGAAAGAGAAGGAGAAGTTCAAGTCTGGAGGGTGAAGCAGAAGAAGCAGAAGAAGGAGAAGGAGAAGGTGAAGACTGGAGGGTGAAGCAGAAGAAGTAGAAGAAGGAGAAGGAGAAGGTGAAGTCTGGAGGGTGAATCAGAAGAAGTAGAAGAAGGAGAAGGAGAAGGTGAAGTCTGATGGGTGAATCAGAAGAAGCAGAAGAAGGAGAAGGAGAAGGTGAAGTCTGGAGGGTGAATCTGAAGAAGCAGAAGAAGGAGAAGGAGAAGATGAAGTCTGGAGGGTGAATCAGAAGAAGTAGAAGAAGGAGAAGGAGAAGATGAGGTCTGGAGGGTGAATCAGAAGAAGCAGAAGAAGGAGAAGGAGAAGTTGAAGTCTGGCGGGTGAATCAGAAGAAGCAGAAGAAGGAGAAGGAGAAGGTGAAGTCTGGAGGGTGAATCAGAAGAAGCAGAAGAAGGAGAAGGAGAAGGTGAAGTCAGGAGGGTGAATCAGAAGAAGCAGAAGAAGGAGAAGGAGAAGGTGAAGTTAGAAGGGTGAATCAGAAGAAGCAGAAGAAGGAGAAGGAGAAGGTGAAGTCAGGGGGGTGAAGCAGAAGAAGTAGAAGAAGGACAAGGAGAAGGTGAAGTCAGGAGGGTGAAGCAGAAGAAGCAGAAGAAGGAGAAGGAGAAGGTGAAGTCTGGAGGGCGCAGCAGAAGAAGCAGAAGAAGGAGAAGGAGAAGGTGAAGTCTGGAGGGTGAAGCAGTAGAAGCAGAAGAAGGAGAAGGAGAAGGTTAAGTCTGGAGGGTGAATCAGAAGAAGTAGAAGAAGGAGAAGGAGAAGGTGAAGTCAGGAGGGTGAAGCAGAAGAAGCAGAAGAAGGAGAAGGAGAAGGTGAAGTCTGGAGGGTGAAGCAGAAGAAGCAGAAGAAGGAGAAGGAGAAGGTGAAGTCTGGAGGGCGAAGCAGAAGAAGCAGAAGAAGGAGAAGGAGAAGGTGAAGTCTGGAGGGTGAAGCAGAAGAAGCAGAAGAAGGAGAAGGAGAAGGTGAAGTCAGGGAGGTGAAGCAGAAGAAGTAGAAGAAGGAGAAGGAGAAGGTGAAGTCTGGAGGGTGAATCAGAAGAAGCAGAAGAAGGAGAAGGAGGAGGTGAAGACTGGAGGGCGAATCAGAAGAAGTAGAAGAAGGAGAAGGAGAAGGTGAAGTCTGGAGGGTGAATCAGAAGAAGTAGAAGAAGGAGAAGGAGAAGGCGAAGTCTGGAGGGTGAATCAGAAGAAGCAGAAGAAGGAGAAGGAGAAGGTGAAGTCTGGAGGGCGCAGCAGAAGAAGCAGAAGAAGGAGAAGGAGAAGGTGAAGTCTGGAGGGTGAAGCAGCAGAAGCAGAAGAAGGAGAAGGAGAAGGTGAAGTATGGAGGGTGAATCAGAAGAAGAAGAAGAAGGAGAAGGAGAAGGTGAAGTCACGAGGGTGAAGCAGAAGAAGCAGAAGAAGTAGAAGGAGAAGGTGAAGTCTGGAGGGTGAAGCAGAAGAAGCAGAAGAAGGAGAAGGAGAAGGTGAAGTCTGGAGCGTGAAGCAGAGGAAGCAGAAGAAGGAGAAGGAGAAGGTGAAGTCTGGAGGGTGAATCAGAAGAAGTAGAAGAAGGAGAAGGAGAAGGTGAAGTCAGGAGGGTGAAGCAGAAGAAGCAGAAGAAGGAAAAGGAGAAGGTGAAGTCTGGAGGGTGAATCAGAAGAAGCAGAAGAAGGAGAAGGAGAAGATGAAGTCTGGAGGGTGAATCAGAAGAAGCAGAATAAGGAGAAGGAGAAGGTGAAGTCTGGAGGGTGAATCAGAAGAAGCAGAAGAAGGAGAAGGAGAAGCGGAAGGTGAAGTCTGGAGGGTGAATCAGAAGAAGTAGAAGAAGGAGAAGGAGAAGGTGAAGTCTGGAGGGTGAAGCAGAAGAAGTAGAAGAAGGAGAAGTAGAAGGTGAAGTCAGGAGGGTGAATCAGAAGAAGTAGAAGAAGGAGAAGGAGAAGGTGAAGTCAGGAGGGTGAATCAGAAGAAGGAGAAGGAGAAGGTGAAGTCTGGTGGGTGAATCAGAAGAATCAGAAGAAGGAGAAGGAGAAGGTGAAGTCTGGAGGGTGAATCAGAAGAAGCAGAAGAAAGAGAAGGAGAAGCGGAAGGTGAAGTCTGGAGGGTGAATCAGAAGAAGTAGAAGAAGGAGAAGGAGAAGGTGAAGTCTGGAGGGTGAAGCAGAAGAAGTAGAAGAAGGAGAAGTAGAAGGTGAAGTCAGGAGGGTGAATCAGAAGAAGTAGAAGAAGGAGAAGGAGAAGGTGAAGTCAGGAGGGTGAATCAGAAGAAGGAGAATGAGAAGGTGAAGTCTGGAGGGTGAATCAGAAGAATCAGAAGAAGGAGAAGGAGAAGGTGAAGTCTGGAGGGTGAATCAGAAGAAGCAGAAGAAAGAGAAGGAGAAGGTGAAGACTGGAGGGTGAAACAGAAGCAGTAGAAGAAGGAGAAGGAGAAGGTGAAGTCTGGAGGGTGAATCAGAAGAAGTAGAAGAAGGAGAAGGAGAAGGTGAAGTCTGGAGGGTGAATCAGAAGAAGCAGAAGAAGGAGAAGGAGAAGGTGAAGTCTGGAGGGTGAATCTGAAGAAGCAGAAGAAGGAGAAGGAGAAGATGAAGTCTGGAGGGTGAATCAGAAGAAGTAGAAGAAGGAGAAGGAGAAGATGAGGTCTGGAGGGTGAATCAGAAGAAGCAGAAGAAGGAGAAGGAGAAGTTGAAGTCTGGCGGGTGAATCAGAAGAAGCAGAAGAAGGAGAAGGAGAAGGTGAAGTCTGGAGGGTGAATCAGAAGAAGCAGAAGAAGGAGAAGGAGAAGGTGAAGTCAGGAGGGTGAATCAGAAGAAGCAGAAGAAGGAGAAGGAGAAGGTGAAGTTAGAAGGGTGAATCAGAAGAAGCAGAAGAAGGAGAAGGAGAAGGTGAAGTCAGGGGGGTGAAGCAGAAGAAGTAGAAGAAGGACAAGGAGAAGGTGAAGTCAGGAGGGTGAAGCAGAAGAAGCAGAAGAAGGAGAAGGAGAAGGTGAAGTCTGGAGGGCGCAGCAGAAGAAGCAGAAGAAGGAGAAGGAGAAGGTGAAGACTGGAGGGTGAAGCAGTAGAAGCAGAAGAAGGAGAAGGAGAAGGTTAAGTCTGGAGGGTGAATCAGAAGAAGTAGAAGAAGGAGAAGGAGAAGGTGAAGTCAGGAGGGTGAAGCAGAAGAAGCAGAAGAAGGAGAAGGAGAAGGTGAAGTCTGGAGGGTGAAGCAGAAGAAGCAGAAGAAGGAGAAGGAGAAGGTGAAGTCTGGAGGGCGAAGCAGAAGAAGCAGAATAAGGAGAAGGAGAAGGTGAAGTCTGGAGGGTGAAGCAGAAGAAGCAGAAGAAGGAGAAGGAGAAGGTGAAGTCTGGAGGGTGAATCAGAAGAAGCAGAAGAAGGAGAAGGAGAAGGTGAAGTCTGGAGGGTGAATCAGAAGAAGTAGAAGAAGGAGAAGGAGAAGGCGAAGTCTGGAGGGTGAATCAGAAGAAGCAGAAGAAGGAGAAGGAGAAGGTGAAGTCTGGAGGGCGCAGCAGAAGAAGCAGAAGAAGGAGAAGGAGAAGGTGAAGTCTGGAGGGTGAAGCAGCAGAAGCAGAAGAAGGAGAAGGAGAAGGTGAAGTATGGAGGGTGAATCAGAAGAAGAAGAAGAAGGAGAAGGAGAAGGTGAAGTCACGAGGGTGAAGCAGAAGAAGCAGAAGAAGTAGAAGGAGAAGGTGAAGTCTGGAGGGTGAAGCAGAAGAAGCAGAAGAAGGAGAAGGAGAAGGTGAAGTCTGGAGCGTGAAGCAGAGGAAGCAGAAGAAGGAGAAGGAGAAGGTGAAGTCTGGAGGGTGAATCAGAAGAAGTAGAAGAAGGAGAAGGAGAAGGTGAAGTCAGGAGGGTGAAGCAGAAGAAGCAGAAGAAGGAAAAGGAGAAGGTGAAGTCTGGAGGGTGAATCAGAAGAAGCAGAAGAAGGAGAAGGAGAAGATGAAGTCTGGAGGGTGAATCAGAAGAAGCAGAATAAGGAGAAGGAGAAGGTGAAGTCTGGAGGGTGAATCAGAAGAAGCAGAAGAAGGAGAAGGAGAAGCGGAAGGTGAAGTCTGGAGGGTGAATCAGAAGAAGTAGAAGAAGGAGAAGGAGAATGTGAAGTCTGGAGGGTGAAGCAGAAGAAGTAGAAGAAGGAGAAGTAGAAGGTGAAGTCAGGAGGGTGAATCAGAAGAAGTAGAAGAAGTAGAAGGAGAAGGTGAAGTCAGGAGGGTGAATCAGAAGAAGGAGAAGGAGAAGGTGAAGTCTGGAGGGTGAATCAGAAGAATCAGAAGAAGGAGAAGGAGAAGGTGAAGTCTGGAGGGTGAATCAGAAGAAGCAGAAGAAAGAGAAGGAGAAGGTGAAGTCTGGAGGGTGAAGCAGAAGAAGCAGAAGAAGCAGAAGGAGGAGGTGAAGACTGGAGGGTGAATCAGAAGAAGTAGAAGCAGGAGAAGGAGAAGGTGAAGTCTGGGGGCCAATCAGAAGAAGTAGAAGAAGGAGAAGGAGAAGGTGAAGTCTGGAGGGTGAATCAGAAGAAGCAGAAGAAGGAGAAGGAGAAGGTGAAGTCTGGAGGGTGAATCAGAAGAAGCAGAAGAAGGAGAAGGAGAAGATGAAGTCTGGAGGGTGAATCAGAAGAAGTAGAAGAAGGAGAAGGAGAAGGTGAGGTCTGGAGGGTGAATCAGAAGAAGCAGAAGAAGGAGAAGGAGAAGGTGAAGTCTGGAGGGTGAATCAGAAGAAGCAGAAGAAGGAGAAGGAGAAGGTGAAGTCTGGAGTGTGAATCAGAAGAAGCAGAAGAAGGAGAAGGAGAAGGCGAAGTCAGGAGGGTGAATCAGAAGAAGCAGCAGAAGGAGAAGGAGAAGGTGAAGTTAGGAGAGTGAATCAGAAGAAGCAGAAGAAGGAGAAGGAGAAGGTGAAGTCAGGGGGGTGAAGCAGAAGAAGTAGAAGAAGGAGAAGGAGAAGGTGAAGTCAGGAGGGTGAAGCAGAAGAAGCAGAAGAAGGAGAAGGAGAAGGTGAAGTCTGGAAGGCGCAGCAGAAGAAGCAGAAGAAGGAGAAGGAGAAGGTGAAGTCTGGAGGGTGAAGCAGAAGAAGCAGAAGAAGGAGAAGGAGAAGGTGAAGTCTGGAGGGTGAATCAGAAGAAGAAGAAGAAGGAGAAGGAGAAGGTGAAGTCAGGAGGGTGAAGCAGAAGAAGCAGAAGAAGGAGAAGGAGAAGGTGAAGTCTGGAGGGTGAAGCAGAAGAAGCAGAAGAAGGAGAAGGAGAAGGTGAAGTTTGGAGCGTGAAGCAGAAGCAGCAGAAGAAGGAGAAGGAGAAGGTGAAGTCTGGAGGGTGAATCAGCAGAAGTAGAAGAAGGAGAAGGAGAAGGTGAAGTCAGGAGGGTGAAGCAGAAGAAGCAGAAGAAGGAGAAGGAGAAGGTGAAGTCTGGAGGGTGAAGCAGAAGAAGCAGAAGAAGCAGAAGGATAAGGTGAAGTCTGGAGGGTGAAGCAGAAGAAGCAGAAGAAGGAGAAGGAGAAAGTGAAGTCAGGAGGGTGAATCAGAAGAAGTAGAAGAAGGAGAAGGAAAAGGTGAAGTCTGGAGGGTGAATCAGAAGAAGTAGACGAAGGAGAAGTAGAAGGTGAAGTCTGGAGGGTGAATTAGAAGAAGCAGAAGAAGGAGAAGGAGAAGGTGAAGTCTGGAGGGTGAATGAGAAGAAGTAGAAGAAGGAGAAGGAGAAGGTGAAGTCTGGAGGGTGAATCAGAAGAAGCAGAAGAAGGAGAAGGAGAAAGTGAAGTCTGGAGGGTGAATCAGAAGAAGCAGAAGAAGGAGAAGGAGAAGGTGAAGTATGGAGGGTGAATCAGAAGAAGCAGAAGAAGGAGAAGGAGAAGGTGAAGTCTGGAGGGTGAATCAGAAGAAGCAGAAGAAGTAGAAGGAGAAGGTGAAGTCAGGAGGGTGAATCAGAAGAAGCAGAAGAAGGAGAAGGAGAAGGTGAAGTCTGGAGGGTGAATCAGAAGAAGCAGAAGAAGGAGAAGGAGGAGGTGAAGACTGGAGGGTGAATCAGAAGAAGTAGAAGAAGGAGAAGGAGAAGGTGAAGTCTGGAGGGTGAATCAGAAGAAGTAGAAGAAGTAGAAGGAGAAGGCGAAGTCTGGAGGGTGAATCAGAAGAAGCAGAAGAAGGAGAAGGAGAAGGTGAAGTCTGGAGGGCGCAGCAGAAGAAGCAGAAGAAGGAGAAGGAGAAGGTGAAGTCTGGAGGGTGAAGCAGAAGAAGCAGAAGAAGGAGAAGGAGAAGGTGAAGTCTGGAGGGTGAATCAGAAGAAGAAGAAGAAGGAGAAGGAGAAGGTGAAGTCACGAGGGTGAAGCAGAAGAAGCAGAAGAAGTAGAAGGAGAAGGTGAAGTCTGGAGGGTGAAGCAGAAGAAGCAGAAGAAGGAGAAGGAGAAGGTGAAGTCTGGAGCGTGAAGCAGAGGAAGCAGAAGAAGGAGAAGGAGAAGGTGAAGTCTGGAGGGTGAATCAGAAGAAGTAGAAGAAGGAGAAGGAGAAGGTGAAGTCAGGAGGGTGAAGCAGAAGAAGCAGAAGAAGGAGAAGGAGAAGGTGAAGTCTGGAGGGTGAAGCAGAAGAAGCAGAAGAAGGAGAAGGAGAAGGTGAAGTCTGGAGGGTGAAGCAGAAGAAGCAGAAGAAGGAGAAGGAGAAAGTGAAGTCAGGAGGGTGAATCAGAATAAGTATAAGAAGGAGAAGGAGAAGGTGAAGTCTGGAGGGTGAATCGGAAGAAGTAGAAGAAGGAGAAGGAGAAGGTGAAGGCTGGAGGGTGAATCAGAAGAAGTAGAAGAAGGAGAAGGAGAAGGTGAAGTCTGGAGGGTGAATCAGAAGAAGCAGAAGAAGGAGAAGGAGAAGGTGAAGTCTGGAGGGAGAAGCAGAAGAAGAAGAAGAAGGAGAAGGAGAAGGTGAAGTCTGGAGGGTGAATCAGAAGAAGTAGAAGAAGGAGAAGGAAAAGGTGAAGTCTGGAGGGTGAATCAGAAGAAGTAGAAGAAGGAGAAGGAGAAGGTGAAGTCTGGAGGGTGAATCAGAAGAAGCAGAAGAAGGAGAAGGAGAAGCTGAAGTCTGGAGGGTGAATCAGAAGAAGTAGAAGAAGGAGAAGGAGAAGGTGTAGTCTGGAGGGTGAATCAGAAGAAGTAGACGAAGGAGAAGTAGAAGGTGAAGTCTGGAGGGTGAATCAGAAGAAGCAGAAGAAGGAGAAGGAGAAGGTGAAGTCTGGAGGGTGAATGAGAAGAAGTAGAAGAAGGAGAAGGAGAAGGTGAAGTCTGGAGGGTGAATCAGAAGAAGCAGAAGAAGGAGAAGGAGAAAGTGAAGTCTGGAGGGTGAATCAGACGAAGCAGAAGAAGGAGAAGGTGAAGTCTGGAGGGTGAATCAGAAAAAGCAGAAGAAGGAGAAGGAGAAGGTGAAGTCAGGAGGGTGAATCAGAAGAAGTAGAAGAAGGAGAAGGAGAAGGTGAAGTCTGGAGGGTGAATCAGAAGAAGTAGAAGAAGGAGAAGGAGAAGGCGAAGTCTGGAGGGTGAATCAGAAGAAGCAGAAGAAGGAGAAGGAGAAGGTGAAGTCTGGAGGGTGAATCAGAAGAAGCAGAAGAAGGAGAAGGAGAAGATGAAGTCTGGAGGGTGAATCAGAAGAATTAGAAGAAGGAGAAGGAGAAGGTGAGGTCTGGAGGGTGAATCAGAAGAAGTAGAAGAAGGAGAAGGAGAAGGTGAAGTCTGAAGGGTGAATCAGAAGAAGCAGAAGAAGGAGAAGGAGAAGGTGAAGTCTGGAGGGTGAATCAGAAGAAGCAGAAGAAGGAGAAGGAGAAGGTGAAGTCTGGAGGGTGAATCAGAAGAAGCAGAAGAAGGAGAAGGAGAAGGTGAAGTCTGGAGGGTGAATCAGAAGAAGTAGAAGAAGGAGAAGGAGAAGGTGAAGTCTGGAGGGTGAATCAGAAGAAGTAGAATAAGGAGAAGGAGAAGGTGAAGTCTGGAGGGTGAATCAGAAGAAGCAGAAGAAGGAGAAGGAGAAGGTGAAGTCTGGAGGGTGAATCAGAAGAAGTAGAAGAAGGAGAAGGTGAAGTCTGGAGGGTGAATCAGAAGAAGCAGAAGAAGGAGAAGGAGAAGGTGAAGTCTGGAGGGTGAATCAGAAGAAGCAGAAGAAGGAGAAGGAGAAGGTGAAGTCTGGAGGGTGAATCAGAAGAAGCAGAAGAAGTAGAAGGAGAAGGTTATGTCTGGAGGGTGAATCAGAAGAAGTAGAAGAAGGAGAAGGAGAAGGTGAAATCTGGAGGGTGAATCAGAAGAAGCAGAAGAAGGAGAAGGAGAAGGTGAAGTCAGGAGGGTTAATCAGAAGAAGCAGAATAAGGAGAAGGAGAAGGTGAAGTCTGGAGGGTGAATCAGAAGAAGCAGAAGAAGGAGATGGAGAAGGTGAAGACTGGAGGGTGAATCAGAAGAAGTAGAAGAAGGAGAAGGAGAAGGTGAAGTCTGGAGGGTGAATCAGAAGAAGTAGAAGAGGGAGAAGGAGAAGGCGAAGTCTGGAGGGTGAATCAGAAAAAGCTGAAGAAGGAGAAGGAGAAGCTGAAGTCTGGAGGGTGAATCAGAAGAAGCAGAAGAAGGAGAAGGAGAAGATGAAGTTTGGAGGGTGAATCAGAAGAAGTAGAAGAAGGAGAAGGAGAAGGTGAGGTCTGGAGGGTGAATCAGAAGAAGCAGAAGAAGGAGAAGGAGAAGGTGAAGTCTGAAGGGTGAATCAGAAGATGCAGAAGATGGAGAAGGAGAAGGTGAAGTCTGGAGGGAGAATCAGAAGAAGCAGAAGAAGGAGAAGGAGAAGGTGAAGTCTGGAGGGTGAATCAGAAGAAGCAGAAGAAGGAGAAGGAGAAGGTGAAGTCTGGAGGGTGAATCAGAAGAAGTAGTAGGAGGAGAAGGAGAAGGTGAAGTCTGGAGGGTGAATCAGAAGAAGTAGAAGAAGGAGAAGGAGAAGGTGATATCTGGAGGGTGAATCAGAAGAAGCAGAAGAAGGAGAAGGAGAAGGTGATGTCTGGAGGGTGAATCAGAAGAAGCAGAAGAAGGAGAAGGAGAAGATGAAGTCTGGAGGGTGAATCAGAAGAAGTAGAAGAAGGAGAAGGAGAAGGTGAAGTCTGGAGGGTGAATCAGAAGAAGCAGAAGAAGGAGAAGGAGAAGGTGAAGTCTGGAGGGTGAAGCAGAAGCAGCAGAAGAAGGAGAAGGAGAAGGTGAAGTCTGGAGGGTGAATCAGAAGAAGCAGAATACGGAGAAGGAGAAGGTGAAGTCTAGAGGGTGAATCAGAAGAAGCAGAAGAAGGAGAAGGAGAAGGTGAAGTCTGGTGCGTGAATCAGAAGAAGTAGAAGAAGGAGAAGGAGAAGGTGAAGTCTGGAGGTTGAAGCAGAAGAAGTAGAAGAAGGAGAAGGAGAAGGTGAAGTCAGGAGGGTGAATCAGTAGAAGTAGAAGAAGGAGAAGGAGAAGGTGAAGTCAGGAGGGTGAATCAGAAGAAGTAGAAGAAGGAGAAGGAGAAGGTGAAGTCTGGAAGGTGAATCAGAAGAATCAGAAGAAGGAGAAGGAGAAGGTGAAGTCTGGAGGGTGAATCAGAAGAAGCAGAAGAAAGAGAAGGAGAAGGTGAAGTCTGGAGGGTGAAGCAGAAGAAGCAGAAGAAGGAGAAGGAGAAGGTGAAAGCTGGAGGGTGAATCAGAAGAAGTAGAAGAAGGAGAAGGAGAAGGTGAAGTCTGGAGGGTGTATCAGAAGAAGTAGAAGAAGGAGAAGGAGATGGTGAAGTCTGGAGGGTGAATCAGAAGAAGCAGAAGAAGGAGAAGGAGAAGGTGAAGTCTGGAGGGTGAATCAGAAGAAGCAGAAGAAGGAGAAGGAGACGATGAAGTCTGGAGGGTGAATCAGAAGAAGTAGAAGAAGGAGAAGGAGAAGGTGAGGTCTGGAGGGTGAATCAGAAGAAGCAGAAGAAGGGGAAGGAGAAGGTGAAGTCTGGAGGGTGAATCAGAAGAAGCAGAAGAAGGAGAAGGAGAAGGTGAAGTCTGGAGGGTGAATCAGAAGAAGCAGAAGAAGGAGAAGGAGAAGGTGAAGTCAGGAGGGAGAATCAGAAGAAGCAGAAGAAGGAGAAGGAGAAGGTGAAGTTAGGAGTGTGAATCAGAAGAAGCAGAAGAAGGAGAAGGAGAAGGTGAAGTCAGGGGGGTGAAGCAGAAGAAGTAGAAGAAGGAGAAGGAGAAGGTGAAGTCAGGAGGGTGAAGCTGAAGAAGCAGAAGATGGAGAAGGAGAAGGTGAAGTCTGGAGGGCGCAGCAGAAGAAGCAGAAGAAGGAGAAGGAGAAGGTGAAGTCTGGAGGGTGGAGCAGAAGAAGCAGAAGAAGGAGAAGGAGAAGGTGAGGTCTGGAGGGTGAATCAGAAGAAGCAGAAGAAGGAGAAGGAGAAGGTGAAGTCTGGAGGGTGAATCAGAAGAAGCAGAAGAAGGAGAAGGAGAAGGTGAAGTCTGGAGGGTGAATCAGAAGAAGCAGAAGAAGGAGAAGGAGAAGGTGAAGTCAGGGGGGTGAAGCAGAAGAAGTAGAAGAAGGAGAAGGAGAAGGTGAAGTCAGGAGGGTGAAGCTGAAGAAGCAGAAGAAGGAGAAGGAGAAGGTGAAGTCTGGAGGGCGCAGCAGAAGAAGCAGAAGAAGGTGAAGGAGAAGGTGAAGTCTGGAGGGTGAAGCAGAAAAAGCAGAAGAAGGAGAAGGAGAAGGTGAAGTCTGGAGGGTGAATCAGAAGAAGTAGAAGAAGGAGAAGGAGAAGTTGATGTCAGGAGGGTGAAGCAGAAGAAGCAGTAGAAGGAGAAGGAGAAGGTGAAGTCTGGAGGGTGAAGCAGAAGAAGCAGAAGAAGGAGAAGGAGAAGGTGAAGTCTGGAGGGTGAAGCAGAAGAAGCAGAACAAGGAGAAGGAGAAGGTGAAGTCTGGAGGGTGAAGCAGAAGAAGCAGAAGAAGGAGAAGGAGAAAGTGAAGTCAGGAGGGTGAATCAGAAGAAGTAGAAGAAGGAGAAGGAGAAGGTGAAGTCTGGAGGGTGAATCAGAAGAAGTAGAAGAAGGAGAAGGAGAAGGTGAAGGCTGGAGGGTGAATCAGAAGAAGTAGAAGAAGGAGAAGGAGAAGGTGAAGTCTGGAGGGTGAAGCAGAAGAAGCAGAAGAAGGAGAAGGAGAAGGTGAAGTCTGGAGCGTAAAGCAGAAGAAGCAGAAGAAGGAGAAGGAGAAGGTGAAGTCTGGAGGGTGAATCAGAAGAAGTAGAAGAAGGAGAAGGAGAAGGTGAAGTCAGGAGGGTGAAGCAGAAGAAGCAGAAGAAGGAGAAGGAGAAGGTGAAGTCTGGAGGGTGAAGCAGAAGAAGCAGAAGAAGGAGAAGGAGAAGGTGAAGTCTGGAGGGTGAAGCAGAAGAAGCAGAAGAAGGAGAAGGAGAAAGTGAAGTCAGGAGGGTGAATCAGAATATGTATAAGAAGGAGAAGGAGAAGGTGAAGTCCGGAGGGTGAATCAGAAGAAGTAGAAGAAGGAGAAGGAGAAGGTGAAGGCTGGAGGGTGAATCAGAAGAAGTAGAAGAAGGAGAAGGAGAAGGTGAAGTCTGGAGGGTGAATCAGAAGAAGCAGAAGAAGGAGAAGGAGAAGGTGAAGTCTGGAGGGAGAAGCAGAAGAAGAAGAAGAAGGAGAAGGAGAAGGTGAAGTCTGGAGGGTGAATCAGAAGAAGTAGAAGAAGGAGAAGGAAAAGGTGAAGTCTGGAGGGTGAATCAGAAGAAGTAGAAGAAGGAGAAGGAGAAGGTGAAGTCTGGAGGGTGAATGAGAAGAAGCAGAAGAAGGAGAAGGAGAAGGTGAAGTCTGGAGGGTGAATCAGAAGAAGTAGAAGTAGGAGAAGGAGAAGGTGTAGTCTGGAGGGTGAATCAGAAGAAGTAGACGAAGGAGAAGTAGAAGGTGAAGTCTGGAGGGTGAATCAGAAGAAGTAGAAGAAGGAGAAGGAGAAGGTGAAGTCAGGAGGGTGAATCAGAAGAAGCAGAAGAAGGAGGAGGAGAAGGTGAAGTCTGGAGGGTGTATCAGAAGAAGCAGAAGAAGGAGAAGGAGGAGATGAAGACTGGAGGGTGAATCAGAAGAAGTAGAAGAAGGAGAAGGAGAAGGTGAAGTCTGGAGTGTGAATCAGAAGAAGTAGAAGAAGGAGAAAGAGAAGGCGAAGTCTGGAGGGTGAATCAGAAGAAGCAGAAGAAGGAGAAGGAGAAGGTGAAGTCTGGAGGGTGAATCAGAAGAAGCAGAAGAAGGAGAAGGAGAAGATGAAGTCTGGAGGGTGAATCAGAAGAATTAGAAGAAGGAGAAGGTGAGGTCTGGAGGATGAATCAGAAGAAGCAGAAGAAGGAGAAGTCGAAGGTGACGTCTGAAGGGTGAATCAGAAGAAGCAGAAGAAGGAGAAGGAGAAGTTGAAGTCTGGAGGGTGAATCAGAAGAAGCAGAAGAAGGAGAAGGAGAATGTGAAGTCTGGAGGGTGAATCAGAAGAAGCAGAAGAAGGAGAAGGAGAAGGTGAAGTCTGGAGGGTGAATCAGAAGAAGTAGAAGAAGGAGAAGGAGAAGGTGAAGTCTGGAGGGTGAATCAGAAGAAGTAGAAGAAGGAGAAGGAGAAGGTGAAGTCTGGAGGGTGAATCAGAAGAAGCAGAAGAAGGAGAAGGAGAAGGTGAAGTTTGGAGGGTGAATCAGAAGAAGTAGAAGAAGGAGAAGGTGAAGTCTGGAGGGTGAATCAGAAGAAGCAGAAGAAGGAGAAGGAGAAGGTGAAGTCTGGAGGGTGAATCAGAAGAAGCAGAAGAAGGAGAAGGAGAAGGTGAAGTCTGGAGGGTGAATCAGAAGAAGCAGAAGAAGGAGAAGGAGAAGGTGAAGTCTGGAGGGTGAATCAGAAGAAGCAGAAGAAGTAGGAGGAGAAGGTTATGTCTGGAGGGTGAATCAGAAGAAGTAGAAGAAGGAGAAGGAGAAGGTGAAATCTGGAGGGTGAATCAGAAGAAGCAGAAGAAGGAGAAGGAGAAGGTGAAGTCAGGAGGGTGAATCAGAAGAAGCAGAAGAAGGAGAAGGAGAAGGTGAAGTCTGGAGGGTGAATCAGAAGAAGCAGAAGAAGGAGATGGAGAAGGTGAAGACTGGAGGGTGAATCAGAAGAAGTAGAAGAAGGAGAAGGAGAAGGTGAAGTCTGGAGGGTGAATCAGAAGAAGTAGAAGAGGGAGAAGGAGAAGGCGAAGTCTGGAGGGTGAATCAGAAGAAGCTGAAGAAGGAGAAGGAGATGGTGATGTCTGGAGGGTGAATCAGTAGAAGCAGAAGAAGGAGAAGGAGAAGATGAAGTCTGGAGGGTGAATCAGAAGAAGTAGAAGAAGGAGAAGGAGAAGGTGAGGTCTGGAGGGTGAATCAGAAGAAGCAGAAGAAGGAGAAGGAGAAGGTGAAGTCTGAAGGGTGAATCAGAAGATGCAGAAGAAGGAGAAGGAGAAGGTGAAGTCTGGAGGGTGAATCAGAAGAAGCAGAAGAAGGAGAAGGAGAAGGTGAAGTCTGGAGGGTGAATCAGAAGAAGCAGAAGAAGGAGAAGGAGAAGGTGAAGTCTGGAGGGTGAATCAGAAGAAGTAGAAGGAGGAGAAGGAGAAGGTGAAGTCTGGAGGGTGAATCAGAAGAAGTAGAAGAAGGAGAAGGAGAAGGTGATATCTGGAGGGTGAATCAGAAGAAGCAGAAGAAGGAGAAGGAGAAGGCGATGTCTGGAGGGTGAATCAGAAGAAGCAGAAGAAGGAGAAGGAGAAGATGAAGTCTGGAGGGTGAATCAGAAGAAGTAGAAGAAGGAGAAGGAGAAGGTGAAGTCTGGAGGGTGAATCAGAAGAAGCAGAAGAAGGAGAAGGAGAAGGTGAAGTCTGGAGGGTGAAGCAGAAGAAGCAGAAGAAGGAGAAGGAGAAGGTGAAGTCTGGAGGGTGAATCAGAAGAAGCAGAATAAGGAGAAGGAGAAGGTGAAGTCTGGAGGGTGAATCAGAAGAAGCAGAAGAAGGAGAAGGAGAAGGTGAAGTCTGGAGGGTGAATCAGAAGAAGTAGAAGAAGGAGAAGGAGAAGGTGAAGTCTGGAGGGTGAAGCAGAAGAAGTAGAAGAAGGAGAAGGAGAAGGTGAAGTCAGGAGGGTGAATCAGTAGAAGTAGAAGAAGGAGAAGGAGAAGGTGAAGTCAGGAGGGTGAATCAGAAGAAGCAGAAGAAGGAGAAGGAGAAGGTGAAGTCTGGAAGGTGAATCAGAAGAATCAGAAGAAGGAGAAGGAGAAGGTGAAGTCTGGAGGGTGAATCAGAAGAAGCAGAAGAAAGAGAAGGAGAAGGTGAAGTCTGGAGGGTGAAGCAGAAGAAGCAGAAGAAGGAGAAGGAGAAGGTGAAAGCTGGAGGGTGAATCAGAAGAAGTAGAAGAAGGAGAAGGAGAAGGTGAAGTCTGGAGGGTGAATCAGAAGAAGTAGAAGAAGGAGAAGGAGAAGGTGAAGTCTGGAGGGTGAATCAGAAGAAGCAGAAGAAGGAGAAGGAGAAGGTGAAGTCTGGAGGGTGAATCAGAAGAAGCAGAAGAAGGAGAAGGAGACGATGAAGTCTGGAGGGTGAATCAGAAGAAGTAGAAGAAGGAGAAGGAGAAGGTGAGGTCTGGAGGGTGAATCAGAAGAAGCAGAAGAAGGAGAAGGAGAAGGTGAAGTCTGGAGGGTGAATCAGAAGAAGCAGAAGAAGGAGAAGGAGAAGGTGAAGTCTGGAGGGTGAATCAGAAGAAGCAGAAGAAGGAGAAGGAGAAGGTGAAGTCAGGAGGGAGAATCAGAAGAAGCAGAAGAAGGAGAAGGAGAAGGTGAAGTTAGGAGGGTGAATCAGAAGAAGCACAAGAAGGAGAAGGAGAAGGTGAAGTCAGGGGGTGAAGCAGAAGAAGTAGAAGAAGGAGAAGGAGAAGGTGAAGTCAGGAGGGTGAAGCTGAAGAAGCAGAAGAAGGAGAAGGAGAAGGTGAAGTCTGGAGGGCGCAGCAGAAGAAGCAGAAGAAGGAGAAGGTGAAGGTGAAGTCTGGAGGGTGAAGCAGAAGAAGCAGAAGAAGGAGAAGGAGAAGGTGAAGTCTGGAGGGTGAATCAGAAGAAGCAGAAGAAGGAGAAGGAGAAGGTGAAGTCAGGAGGGTGAATCAGAAGAAGCAGAATAAGGAGAAGGAGAAGGTGAAGTCTGGAGGGTGAATCAGAAGAAGCAGAAGAAGGAGATGGAGAAGGTGAAGACTGGAGGGTGAATCAGAAGAAGTAGAAGAAGGAGAAGGAGAAGGTGAAGTCTGGAGGGTGAATCAGAAGAAGTAGAAGAGGGAGAAGGAGAAGGCGAAGTCTGGAGGGTGAATCAGAAAAAGCTGAAGAAGGAGAAGGAGAAGCTGAAGTCTGGAGGGTGAATCAGAAGAAGCAGAAGAAGGAGAAGGAGAAGATGAAGTTTGGAGGGTGAATCAGAAGAAGTAGAAGAAGGAGAAGGAGAAGGTGAGGTCTGGAGGGTGAATCAGAAGAAGCAGAAGAAGGAGAAGGAGAAGGTGAAGTCTGAAGGGTGAATCAGAAGATGCAGAAGATGGAGAAGGAGAAGGTGAAGTCTGGAGGGAGAATCAGAAGAAGCAGAAGAAGGAGAAGGAGAAGGTGAAGTCTGGAGGGTGAATCAGAAGAAGCAGAAGAAGGAGAAGGAGAAGGTGAAGTCTGGAGGGTGAATCAGAAGAAGTAGTAGGAGGAGAAGGAGAAGGTGAAGTCTGGAGGGTGAATCAGAAGAAGTAGAAGAAGGAGAAGGAGAAGGTGATATCTGGAGGGTGAATCAGAAGAAGCAGAAGAAGGAGAAGGAGAAGGTGATGTCTGGAGGGTGAATCAGAAGAAGCAGAAGAAGGAGAAGGAGAAGATGAAGTCTGGAGGGTGAATCAGAAGAAGTAGAAGAAGGAGAAGGAGAAGGTGAAGTCTGGAGGGTGAATCAGAAGAAGCAGAAGAAGGAGAAGGAGAAGGTGAAGTCTGGAGGGTGAAGCAGAAGAAGCAGAAGAAGGAGAAGGAGAAGGTGAAGTCTGGAGGGTGAATCAGAAGAAGCAGAATACGGAGAAGGAGAAGGTGAAGTCTAGAGGGTGAATCAGAAGAAGCAGAAGAAGGAGAAGGAGAAGGTGAAGTCTGGTGCGTGAATCAGAAGAAGTAGAAGAAGGAGAAGGAGAAGGTGAAGTCTGGAGGTTGAAGCAGAAGAAGTAGAAGAAGGAGAAGGAGAAGGTGAAGTCAGGAGGGTGAATCAGTAGAAGTAGAAGAAGGAGAAGGAGAAGGTGAAGTCAGGAGGGTGAATCAGAAGAAGTAGAAGAAGGAGAAGGAGAAGGTGAAGTCTGGAAGGTGAATCAGAAGAATCAGAAGAAGGAGAAGGAGAAGGTGAAGTCTGGAGGGTGAATCAGAAGAAGTAGAAGAAGGAGAAGGAGAAGGTGAAGTCTGGAGGGTGAATCAGAAGAAGTAGAAGAAGGAGAAGGAGATGGTGAAGTCTGGAGGGTGAATCAGAAGAAGCAGAAGAAGGAGAAGGAGAAGGTGAAGTCTGGAGGGTGAATCAGAAGAAGCAGAAGAAGGAGAAGGAGACGATGAAGTCTGGAGGGTGAATCAGAAGAAGTAGAAGAAGGAGAAGGAGAAGGTGAGGTCTGGAGGGTGAATCAGAAGAAGCAGAAGAAGGGGAAGGAGAAGGTGAAGTCTGGAGGGTGAATCAGAAGAAGCAGAAGAAGGAGAAGGAGAAGGTGAAGTCTGGAGGGTGAATCAGAAGAAGCAGAAGAAGGAGAATGAGAAGGTGAAGTCAGGAGGGAGAATCAGAAGAAGCAGAAGAAGGAGAAGGAGAAGGTGAAGTTAGGAGGGTGAATCAGAAGAAGCAGAAGAAGGAGAAGGAGAAGGTGAAGTCAGGGGGGTGAAGCAGAAGAAGTAGAAGAAGGAGAAGGAGAAGGTGAAGTCAGGAGGGTGAAGCTGAAGAAGCAGAAGATGGAGAAGGAGAAGGTGAAGTCTGGAGGGCGCAGCAGAAGAAGCAGAAGAAGGAGAAGGAGAAGGTGAAGTCTGGAGGGTGAAGCAGAAGAAGCAGAAGAAGGAGAAGGAGAAGGTGAGGTCTGGAGGGTGAATCAGAAGAAGAAGAAGAAGGAGAAGGAGAAGGTGAAGTCTGGAGGGTGAATCAGAAGAAGCAGAAGAAGGAGAAGGAGAAGGTGAAGTCTGGAGGGTGAATCAGAAGAAGCAGAAGAAGGAGAAGGAGAAGGTGAAGTCAGGGGGGTGAAGCAGAAGAAGTAGAAGAAGGAGAAGGAGAAGGTGAAGTCAGGAGGGTGAAGCTGAAGAAGCAGAAGAAGGAGAAGGAGAAGGTGAAGTCTGGAGGGCGCAGCAGAAGAAGCAGAAGAAGGTGAAGGAGAAGGTGAAGTCTGGAGGGTGAAGCAGAAAAAGCAGAAGAAGGAGAAGGAGAAGGTGAAGTCTGGAGGGTGAATCAGAAGAAGTAGAAGAAGGAGAAGGAGAAGTTGATGTCAGGAGGGTGAAGCAGAAGAAGCAGTAGAAGGAGAAGGAGAAGGTGAAGTCTGGAGGGTGAAGCAGAAGAAGCAGAAGAAGGAGAAGGAGAAGGTGAAGTCTGGAGGGTGAAGCAGAAGAAGCAGAACAAGGAGAAGGAGAAGGTGAAGTCTGGAGGGTGAAGCAGAAGAAGCAGAAGAAGGAGAAGGAGAAAGTGAAGTCAGGAGGGTGAATCAGAAGAAGTAGAAGAAGGAGAAGGAGAAGGTGAAGTCTGGAGGGTGAATCAGAAGAAGTAAAAGAAGGAGAAGGAGAAGGTGAAGGCTGGAGGGTGAATCAGAAGAAGTAGAAGAAGGAGAAGGAGAAGGTGAAGTCTGGAGGGTGAAGCAGAAGAAGCAGAAGAAGGAGAAGGAGAAGGTGAAGTCTGGAGCGTAAAGCAGAAGAAGCAGAAGAAGGAGAAGGAGAAGGTGAAGTCTGGAGGGTGAATCAGAAGAAGTAGAAGAAGGAGAAGGAGAAGGTGAAGTCAGGAGGGTGAAGCAGAAGAAGCAGAAGAAGGAGAAGGAGAAGGTGAAGTCTGGAGGGTGAAGCAGAAGAAGCAGAAGAAGGAGAAGGAGAAGGTGAAGTCTGGAGGGTGAAGCAGAAGAAGCAGAAGAAGGAGAAGGAGAAAGTGAAGTCAGGAGGGTGAATCAGAATATGTATAAGAAGGAGAAGGAGAAGGTGAAGTCCGGAGGGTGAATCAGAAGAAGTAGAAGAAGGAGAAGGAGAAGGTGAAGGCTGGAGGGTGAATCAGAAGAAGTAGAAGAAGGAGAAGGAGAAGGTGAAGTCTGGAGGGTGAATCAGAAGAAGCAGAAGAAGGAGAAGGAGAAGGTGAAGTCTGGAGGGAGAAGCAGAAGAAGAAGAAGAAGGAGAAGGAGAAGGTGAAGTCTGGAGGGTGAATCAGAAGAAGTAGAAGAAGGAGAAGGAAAAGGTGAAGTCTGGAGGGTGAATCAGAAGAAGTAGAAGAAGGAGAAGGAGAAGGTGAAGTCAGGAGGGTGAATCAGAAGAAGCAGAAGAAGGAGGAGGAGAAGGTGAAGTCTGGAGGGTGTATCAGAAGAAGCAGAAGAAGGAGAAGGAGGAGATGAAGACTGGAGGGTGAATCAGAAGAAGTAGAAGAAGGAGAAGGAGAAGGTGAAGTCTGGAGTGTGAATCAGAAGAAGTAGAAGAAGGAGAAGGAGAAGGCGAAGTCTGGAGGGTGAATCAGAAGAAGCAGAAGAAGGAGAAGGAGAAGGTGAAGTCTGGAGGGTGAATCAGAAGAAGCAGAAGAAGGAGAAGGAGAAGATGAAGTCTGGAGGGTGAATCAGAAGAATTAGAAGAAGGAGAAGGTGAGGTCTGGAGGGTGAATCAGAAGAAGCAGAAGAAGGAGAAGTCGAAGGTGACGTCTGAAGGGTGAATCAGAAGAAGCAGAAGAAGGAGAAGGAGAAGTTGAAGTCTGGAGGGTGAATCAGAAGAAGCAGAAGAAGGAGAAGGAGAATGTGAAGTCTGGAGGGTGAATCAGAAGAAGCAGAAGAAGGAGAAGGAGAAGGTGAAGTCTGGAGGGTGAATCAGAAGAAGTAGAAGAAGGAGAAGGAGAAGGTGAAGTCTGGAGGGTGAATCAGAAGAAGTAGAAGAAGGAGAAGGAGAAGGTGAAGTCTGGAGGGTGAATCAGAAGAAGCAGAAGAAGGAGAAGGAGAAGGTGAAGTTTGGAGGGTGAATCAGAAGAAGTAGAAGAAGGAGAAGGTGAAGTCTGGAGGGTGAATCAGAAGAAGCAGAAGAAGGAGAAGGAGAAGGTGAAGTCTGGAGGGTGAATCAGAAGAAGCAGAAGAAGGAGAAGGAGAAGGTGAAGTCTGGAGGGTGAATCAGAAGAAGCAGAAGAAGGAGAAGGAGAAGGTGAAGTCTGGAGGGTGAATCAGAAGAAGCAGAAGAAGTAGGAGGAGAAGGTTATGTCTGGAGGGTGAATCAGAAGAAGTAGAAGAAGGAGAAGGAGAAGGTGAAATCTGGAGGGTGAATCAGAAGAAGCAGAAGAAGGAGAAGGAGAAGGTGAAGTCAGGAGGGTGAATCAGAAGAAGCAGAAGAAGGAGAAGGAGAAGGTGAAGTCTGGAGGGTGAATCAGAAGAAGCAGAAGAAGGAGATGGAGAAGGTGAAGACTGGAGGGTGAATCAGAAGAAGTAGAAGAAGGAGAAGGAGAAGGTGAAGTCTGGAGGGTGAATCAGAAGAAGTAGAAGAGGGAGAAGGAGAAGGCGAAGTCTGGAGGGTGAATCAGAAGAAGCTGAAGAAGGAGAAGGAGATGGTGATGTCTGGAGGGTGAATCAGTAGAAGCAGAAGAAGGAGAAGGAGAAGATGAAGTCTGGAGGGTGAATCAGAAGAAGTAGAAGAAGGAGAAGGAGAAGGTGAGGTCTGGAGGGTGAATCAGAAGAAGCAGAAGAAGGAGAAGGAGAAGGTGAAGTCTGAAGGGTGAATCAGAAGATGCAGAAGAAGGAGAAGGAGAAGGTGAAGTCTGGAGGGTGAATCAGAAGAAGCAGAAGAAGGAGAAGGAGAAGGTGAAGTCTGGAGGGTGAATCAGAAGAAGCAGAAGAAGGAGAAGGAGAAGGTGAAGTCTGGAGGGTGAATCAGAAGAAGTAGAAGGAGGAGAAGGAGAAGGTGAAGTCTGGAGGGTGAATCAGAAGAAGTAGAAGAAGGAGAAGGAGAAGGTGATATCTGGAGGGTGAATCAGAAGAAGCAGAAGAAGGAGAAGGAGAAGGCGATGTCTGGAGGGTGAATCAGAAGAAGCAGAAGAAGGAGAAGGAGAAGATGAAGTCTGGAGGGTGAATCAGAAGAAGTAGAAGAAGGAGAAGGAGAAGGTGAAGTCTGGAGGGTGAATCAGAAGAAGCAGAAGAAGGAGAAGGAGAAGGTGAAGTCTGGAGGGTGAAGCAGAAGAAGCAGAAGAAGGAGAAGGCGAAGGTGAAGTCTGGAGGGTGAATCAGAAGAAGCAGAATAAGGAGAAGGAGAAGGTGAAGTCTGGAGGGTGAATCAGAAGAAGCAGAAGAAGGAGAAGGAGAAGGTGAAGTCTGGAGGGTGAATCAGAAGAAGTAGAAGAAGGAGAAGGAGAAGGTGAAGTCTGGAGGGTGAAGCAGAAGAAGTAGAAGAAGGAGAAGGAGAAGGTGAAGTCAGGAGGGTGAATCAGTAGAAGTAGAAGAAGGAGAAGGAGAAGGTGAAGTCAGGAGGGTGAATCAGAAGAAGCAGAAGAAGGAGAAGGAGAAGGTGAAGTCTGGAAGGTGAATCAGAAGAATCAGAAGAAGGAGAAGGAGAAGGTGAAGTCTGGAGGGTGAATCAGAAGAAGCAGAAGAAAGAGAAGGAGAAGGTGAAGTCTGGAGGGTGAAGCAGAAGAAGCAGAAGAAGGAGAAGGAGAAGGTGAAAGCTGGAGGGTGAATCAGAAGAAGTAGAAGAAGGAGAAGGAGAAGGTGAAGTCTGGAGGGTGAATCAGAAGAAGTAGAAGAAGGAGAAGGAGAAGGTGAAGTCTGGAGGGTGAATCAGAAGAAGCAGAAGAAGGAGAAGGAGAAGGTGAAGTCTGGAGGGTGAATCAGAAGAAGCAGAAGAAGGAGAAGGAGACGATGAAGTCTGGAGGGTGAATCAGAAGAAGTAGAAGAAGGAGAAGGAGAAGGTGAGGTCTGGAGGGTGAATCAGAAGAAGCAGAAGAAGGAGAAGGAGACGGTGAAGTCTGGAGGGTGAATCAGAAGAAGCAGAAGAAGGAGAAGGAGAAGGTGAAGTCTGGAGGGTGAATCAGAAGAAGCAGAAGAAGGAGAAGGAGAAGGTGAAGTCAGGAGGGAGAATCAGAAGAAGCAGAAGAAGGAGAAGGAGAAGGTGAAGTTAGGAGGGTGAATCAGAAGAAGCAGAAGAAGGAGAAGGAGAAGGTGAAGTCAGGGGGGTGAAGCAGAAGAAGTAGAAGAAGGAGAAGGAGAAGGTGAAGTCAGGAGGGTGAAGCTGAAGAAGCAGAAGAAGGAGAAGGAGAAGGTGAAGTCTGGAGGGCGCAGCAGAAGAAGCAGAAGAAGGAGAAGGTGAAGGTGAAGTCTGGAGGGTGAAGCAGAAGAAGCAGAAGAAGGAGAAGGAGAAGGTGAAGTCTGGAGGGTGAATCAGAAGAAGTAGAAGAAGGAGAAGGAGAAGGTGATGTCAGGAGGGTGAAGCAGAAGAAGCAGTAGAAGGAGAAGGAGAAGGTGAAGTCTGGAGGGTGAAGCAGAAGAAGCAGAAGAAGGAGAAGGAGAAGGTGAAGTCTGGAGGGTGAAGCAGAAGAAGCAGAACAAGGAGAAGGAGAAGGTGAAGTCTGGAGGGTGAAGCAGAAGAAGCAGAAGAAGGAGAAGGAGAAAGTGAAGTCAGGAGGGTGAATCAGAAGAAGTAGAAGAAGTAGAAGGAGAAGGTAAAGTCTGGAGGGTGAATCAGAAGAAGTAAAAGAAGGAGAAGGAGAAGGTGAAGGCTGGAGGGTGAATCAGAAGAAGTAGAAGAAGGAGAAGGAGAAGGTGAAGTCTGGAGGGTGAAACAGAAGAAGCAGAAGAAGGAGAAGGAGAAGTTGAAGTCTGGAGGGAGAAGCAGAAGAAGAAGAAGAAGGAGAAGGAGAAGGTGAAGTTTGGAGGGTGAATCAGAAGAAGTAGAAGAAGGAGAAGGAAAAGGTGAAGTCTGGAGGGTGAATCAGAAGAGGTAGAAGAAGGAGAAGGAGAAGGTGAAGTCTGGAGGGTGAATCAGAAGAAGCAGAAGAAGGAGAAGGAGAAGGTGAAGTCTGGAGGGTGAATCAGAAGAAGTAGAAGAAGGAGAAGGAGAAGGTGTAGTCTGGAGGGTGAATCAGAAGAAGTAGACGAAGGAGAAGTAGAAGGTGAAGTCTGAAGGGTGAATCAGAAGAAGCAGAAGAAGGAGAAGGAGAAGGTGAAGTCTGGAGGGTGAATGAGAAGAAGTAGAAGAAGGAGAAGGAGAAGGTGAAGTCTGGAGGGTGAATCAGAAGAAGCAGAAGAAGGAGAAGGAGAAAGTGAAGTCTGGAGGGTGAATCAGAAGAAGCAGAAGAAGGAGAAGGAGAAGGTGAAGTATGGAGGGTGAATCAGAAGAAGCAGAAGAAGGAGAAGGAGAAGGTGAAGTCTGGAGGGTGAATCAGAAGAAGCAGAAGAAGTAGAAGGAGAAGGTGAAGTCTGGAGGGTGAATCAGAAGAAGTAGAAGAAGGAGAAGGAGAAGGTGAAGTCTCGAGGGTGAATCAGAAAAAGCAGAAGAAGGAGAAGGAGAAGGTGAAGTCAGGAGGGTGAATCAGAAGAAGCAGAAGAAGGAGGAGGAGAAGGTGAAGTCTGGAGGGAGAATCAGAAGAAGCAGAAGAAGGAGAAGGAGGAGATGAAGACTGGAGGGTGAATCAGAAGAAGTAGAAGAATGAGAAGGAGAAGGTGAAGTCTGGAGGGTGAATCAGAAGAAGTAGAAGAAGGAGAAGGAGAAGGCGAAGTCTGGAGGGTGAATCAGAAGAAGCAGAAGAAGGCGAAGGAGAAGGTGAAGTCTGGAGGGTGAATCAGAAGAAGCAGAAGAAGGAGAAGGAGAAGATGAAGTCTGGAGGGTGAATCAGAAGAATTAGAAGAAGGAGAAGGAGAAGGTGAAGTCTGAAGGGTGAATCAGAAGAAGCAGAAGAAGGAGAAGGAGAAGTTGAAGTCTGGAGGGTGAATCAGAAGAAGCAGAAGAAGGACAAGGAGAAGGTGAAGTCTGGAGGGTGAATCAGAAGAAGCAGAAGAAGGAGAAGGAGAAGGTGAAGTCTAGAGGGTGAATCAGAAGAAGTAGAAGAAGGAGAAGGAGAAGGTGAAGTCTGGAGGGTGAATCAGAAGAAGTAGAAGAAGGAGAAGGAGAAGGTGAAGTCTGGAGGGTGAATCAGAAGAAGCAGAAAAGGAGAAGGAGAGGGTGAAGTCTGGAGGGTGAATCAGAAGAAGTAGAAGAAGGAGAAGGAGAAGGTGAGGTCTGGAGGGCGAATCAGAAGAAGCAGAAGAAGGAGAAGGAGAAGGTGAAGTCTGAAGGGTGAATCAGAAGATGCAGAAGAAGGAGAAGGAGAAGGTGAAGTCTGGAGGGTGAATCAGAAGAAGCAGAAGAAGGAGAAGGAGAAGGTGAAGTCTGGAGGGTGAATCAGAAGAAGCAGAAGAAGGAGAAGGAGAAGGTGAAGTCTGGAGGGTGAATCAGAAGAAGTAGAAGGAGGAGAAGGAGAAGGTGAAGTCTGGAGGGTGAATCAGAAGAAGCAGAAGAAGGAGAAGGAGAAGGTGAAGTCTGGAGGGTGAAGCAGAAGAAGCAGAAGAAGGAGAAGGAGAAGGTGAAGTCTGGAGGGTGAATCAGAAGAAGCAGAATAAGGAGAAGGAGAAGCTGAAGTCTGGAGGGTGAATCAGAAGAAGCAGAAGAAGGAGAAGGAGAAGGTGAAGTCTGGAGGGTGAATCAGAAGAAGTAGAAGAAGGAGAAGGAGAAGGTGAAGTTTGGAGGGTGAAGCAGAAGAAGTAGAAGAAGGAGAAGGAGAAGGTGAAGTCAGGAGGGTGAATCAGTAGAAGTAGAAGAAGGAGAAGGAGAAGGTGAAGTCTGGAGGGTGAAGCAGAAGAAGCAGAAGAAGGAGAAGGAGAAAGTGAAGTCAGGAGGGTGAATCAGAAGAAGTAGAAGAAGGAGAAGGAGAAGGTGAAGTCTGGAGGGTGAATCAGAAGAAGTAGAAGAAGGAGAAGGAGAAGGTGAAGGCTGGAGGGTGAATCAGAAGAAGTAGAAGAAGGAGAAGGAGAAGGTGAAGTCTGGAGGGTGAATCAGAAGAAGCAGAAGAAGGAGAAGGTGAAGTCTGGAGGGAGAAGCAGAAGAAGAAGAAGAAGGAGAAGGAGAAGGTGAAGTCTGGAGGGTGAATCAGAAGAAGTAGAAGAAGGAGAAGGAAAAGGTGA
Source organism: Somniosus microcephalus (assembly GCF_052327205.1). Classification (NCBI taxonomy): domain Eukaryota; kingdom Metazoa; phylum Chordata; class Chondrichthyes; order Squaliformes; family Somniosidae; genus Somniosus; species Somniosus microcephalus. The sequence continues at coordinate 773,583 of NW_028225273.1, read as the reverse complement.
AGTCTGGAGGGTGAATCAGAAGAGGTAGAAGAAGGAGAAGGAGAAGGTGAAGTCTGGAGGGTGAATCAGAAGAAGTAGAAGAAGGAGAAGGAGAAGGTGTAGTCTGGAGGGTGAATCAGAAGAAGTAGACGAAGGAGAAGTAGAAGGTGAAGTCTGGAGGGTGAATCAGAAGAAGCAGAAGAAGGAGAAGGAGCAGGTGAAGTCTGGAGGGTGAATCAGAAGAAGCAGAAGAAGGAGAAGGAGAAGATGAAGTCTGGAGGGCGAATCAGAAGAATTAGAAGAAGGAGAAGGAGAAGGTGAGGTCTGGAGGGTGAATCAGAAGAAGCAGAAGAAGGAGAAGGAGAAGGTGATGTCTGAAGGGTGAATCAGAAGAAGCAGAAGAAGGAGAAGGAGAAGTTGAAGTCTGGAGGGTGAATCAGAAGAAGCAGAAGAAGGAGAAGGAGAAGGTGAAGTCTGGAGGGTGAATCAGAAGAAGCAGAAGAAGGACAAGGAGAAGGTGAAGTCTGGAGGGTGAATCAGAAGAAGTAGAAGAAGGAGAAGGAGAAGGTGAAGTCTGGAGGGTGAATCAGAAGAAGTAGAAGAAGGAGCAGGAGAAGGTGAAGTCTGGAGGGTGAATCAGAAGAAGCAGAAAAGGAGAAGGAGAAGTTGAAGTCTGGAGGGTGAATCAGAAGAAGTAGAAGAAGGAGAAGGTGAAGTCTGGAGGGTGAATCAGAAGAAGCAGAAGAAGGAGAAGGAGAAGGTGAAGTCTGGAGGGTGAATCAGAAGAAGCAGAAGAAGGTGAAGGAGAAGTTGAAGTCTGGAGGGTGAATCAGAAGAAGCAGAAGAAGGAGAAGGTGAAGTCTGGAGGGTGAATCAGAAGAAGCAGAAGAAGTAGAAGGAGAAGGTGATGTCTGGAGGGTGAATCAGAAGAAGTAGAAGAAGGAGAAGGAGAAGGTGAAATCTGGAGGGTGATTCAGAAGAAGCAGAAGAAGGAGAAGGAGAAGGTGAAGTCTGGAGGGTGAATCAGAAGAAGCAGAAGAAGGAGATGGAGAAGGTGAAGACTGGAGGGTGAATCAGAAGAAGTAGAAGAAGGAGAAGGAGAAGGTGAAGTCTGGAGGGTGAATCAGAAGAAGTAGAAGAAGGAGAAGGAGAAGGCGAAGTCTGGAGGGTGAATCAGAAGAAGCAGAAGAAGGAGAAGGAGAAGGTGAAGTCTGGAGGGTGAATCAGAAGAAGCAGAAGAAGGAGAAGGAGAAGATGAAGTCTGGAGGGTGAATCAGAAAAAGTAGAAGAAGGAGAAGGAGAAGGTGAGGTCTGGAGGGTGAATCAGAAGAAGCAGAAGAAGGAGAAGGAGAAGGTGAAGTCTGGAGGGTGAATCAGAAGAAGCAGAAGAAGGAGAAGGAGAAGGTGAAGTCTGGAGGGTGAATCAGAAGAAGCAGAAGAAGGAGAAGGAGAAGGTGAAGTCTGGAGGGTGAATCAGAAGAAGTAGAAGGAGGAGAAGGAGAAGGTGAAGTCTGGAGGGTGAATCAGAAGAAGTAGAAGAAGGAGAAGGAGAAGGTGATGTCTGGAGGGTGAATCAGAAGAAGCAGAAGAAGGAGAAGGAGAAGGTGATGTCTGGAGGGTGAATCAGAAGAAGCAGAAGGAGGAGAAGGAGAAGATGAAGTCTGGAGGGTGAATCAGAAGAAGTAGAAGAAGGAGAAGGAGAAGGTGAAGTCTGGAGGGTGAATCAGAAGAAGCAGAAGAAGGAGAAGGAGAAGGTGAAGTCTGGAGGGTGAAGCAGAAGAAGCAGAAGAAGGAGAAGGAGAAGGTGAAGTCTGGAGGGTGAATCAGAAGAAGCAGAATAAGGAGAAGGAGAAGGTGAAGTCTGGAGGGTGAATCAGAAGAAGCAGAAGAAGGAGAAGGAGAAGGTGAAGTCTGGAGGGTGAATCAGAAGAAGTAGAAGAAGGAGAAGGAGAAGGTGAAGTTTGGAGGGTGAAGCAGAAGAGGTAGAAGAAGGAGAAGGAGAAGGTGAAGTCAGGAGGGTGAATCAGTAGAAGTAGAAGAAGGAGAAGGAGAAGGTGAAGTCAGGAGGGTGAATCAGAAGAATCAGAAGAAGGAGAAGGAGAAGGTGAAGTCTGGAAGGTGAATCAGAAGAATCAGAAGAAGGAGAAGGAGAAGGTGAAGTCTGGAGGGTGAATCAGAAGAAGCAGAAGAAAGAGAAGGAGAAGGTGAAGTCTGGAGGGTGAAGCAGAAGAAGCAGAAGAAGGAGAAGGAGAAGGTGAAAGCTGCAGGGTGAATCAGAAGAAGTAGAAGAAGGAGAAGGAGAAGGTGAAGTCTGGAGGGTGAATCAGAAGAAGTAGAAGAAGGAGAAGGAGAAGGTGAAGTCTCGAGGGTGAATCAGAAGAAGCAGAAGAAGGAGAAGGAGACGATGAAGTCTGGAGGGTGAATCAGAAGAAGTAGAAGAAGGAGAAGGAGAAGGTGAGGTCTGGAGGGTGAATCAGAAGAAGCAGAAGAAGGAGAAGGAGAAGGTGAAGTCTGGAGGGTGAATCAGAAGAAGCAGAAGAAGGAGAAGGAGAAGGTGAAGTCTGGAGGGTGAATCAGAAGAAGCAGAAGAAGGAGAAGGAGAAGGTGATGTCAGGAGGGAGAATCAGAAGAAGTAGAAGAAGGAGAAGGAGAAGGTGAAGTCTGGAGGGTGAATCAGAAGAAGCAGAAGAAGGAGAAGGAGAAGGTGAAGTCTGGAGGGTGAAGCAGAAGAAGCAGAAGAAGGAGAAGGAGAAGGTGAAGTCTGGAGGGTGAATCAGAAGAAGCAGAATAAGGAGAAGGAGAAGGTGAAGTCTGGAGGGTGAATCAGAAGAAGCAGAAGAAGGAGATGGAGAAGGTGAAGACTGGAGGGTGAATCAGAAGAAGTAGAAGAAGGAGAAGGAGAAGGTGAAGTCTGGAGGGTGAATCAGAAGAAGTAGAAGAAGGAGAAGGAGAAGGCGAAGTCTGGAGGGTGAATCAGAAGAAGCAGAAGAAGGAGAAGGAGAAGGTGAAGTCTGGAGGGTGAATCAGAAGAAGCAGAAGAAGGAGAAGGAGAAGATGAAGTCTGGAGGGTGAATCAGAAAAAGTAGAAGAAGGAGAAGGAGAAGGTGAGGTCTGGAGGGTGAATCAGAAGAAGCAGAAGAAGGAGAAGGAGAAGGTGAAGTCTGGAGGGTGAATCAGAAGAAGCAGAAGAAGGAGAAGGAGAAGGTGAAGTCTGGAGGGTGAATCAGAAGAAGCAGAAGAAGGAGAAGGAGAAGGTGAAGTCTGGAGGGTGAATCAGAAGAAGTAGAAGGAGGAGAAGGAGAAGGTGAAGTCTGGAGGGTGAATCAGAAGAAGTAGAAGAAGGAGAAGGAGAAGGTGATGTCTGGAGGGTGAATCAGAAGAAGCAGAAGAAGGAGAAGGAGAAGGTGATGTCTGGAGGGTGAATCAGAAGAAGCAGAAGGAGGAGAAGGAGAAGATGAAGTCTGGAGGGTGAATCAGAAGAAGTAGAAGAAGGAGAAGGAGAAGGTGAAGTCTGGAGGGTGAATCAGAAGAAGCAGAAGAAGGAGAAGGAGAAGGTGAAGTCTGGAGGGTGAAGCAGAAGAAGCAGAAGAAGGAGAAGGAGAAGGTGAAGTCTGGAGGGTGAATCAGAAGAAGCAGAATAAGGAGAAGGAGAAGGTGAAGTCTGGAGGGTGAATCAGAGAAGCAGAAGAAGGAGAAGGAGAAGGTGAAGTCTGGAGGGTGAATCAGAAGAAGTAGAAGAAGGAGAAGGAGAAGGTGAAGTTTGGAGGGTGAAGCAGAAGAGGTAGAAGAAGGAGAAGGAGAAGGTGAAGTCAGGAGGGTGAATCAGTAGAAGTAGAAGAAGGAGAAGGAGAAGGTGAAGTCAGGAGGGTGAATCAGAAGAATCAGAAGAAGGAGAAGGAGAAGGTGAAGTCTGGAAGGTGAATCAGAAGAATCAGAAGAAGGAGAAGGAGAAGGTGAAGTCTGGAGGTGAATCAGAAGAAGCAGAAGAAAGAGAAGGAGAAGGTGAAGTCTGGAGGGTGAAGCAGAAGAAGCAGAAGAAGGAGAAGGAGAAGGTGAAAGCTGCAGGGTGAATCAGAAGAAGTAGAAGAAGGAGAAGGAGAAGGTGAAGTCTGGAGGGTGAATCAGAAGAAGTAGAAGAAGGAGAAGGAGAAGGTGAAGTCTCGAGGGTGAATCAGAAGAAGCAGAAGAAGGAGAAGGAGACGATGAAGTCTGGAGGGTGAATCAGAAGAAGTAGAAGAAGGAGAAGGAGAAGGTGAGGTCTGGAGGGTGAATCAGAAGAAGCAGAAGAAGGAGAAGGAGAAGGTGAAGTCTGGAGGGTGAATCAGAAGAAGCAGAAGAAGGAAGGAGAAGGTGAAGTCTGGAGGGTGAATCAGAAGAAGCAGAAGAAGGAGAAGGAGAAGGTGATGTCAGGAGGGAGAATCAGAAGAAGCAGAAGAAGGAGAAGGAGAAGGTGAAGTTAGGAGGGTGAATCAGAAGAAGCAGAAGAAGGAGAAGGAGAAGGTGAAGTCAGGGGGGTGAAGCAGAAGAAGTAGAAGAAGGAGAAGGAGAAGGTGAAGTCAGGAGGGTGAAGCAGAAGAAGCAGAAGAAGGAGAAGAAGAAGGTGAAGTCTGGAGGGTGAATCAGAAGAAGTAGAAGAAGGAGAAGGAGAAGGTGATGTCAGGAGGGTGAAGCAGAAGAAGCAGTAGAAAAAGAAGGAGAAGGTGAAGTCTGGAGGGTGAAGCAGAAGAAGCAGAAGAAGGAGAAGGAGAAGGTGAAGTCTGGAGGGCGAAGCAGAAGAAGCAGAAGAAGGAGAAGGAGAAGCTGAAGTCTGGAGGGTGAAGCAGAAGAAGCAGAAGAAGGAGAAGTAGAAGGTGAAGTCTGGAGGGTGAATCAGAAGAAGTAGAAGAAGGAGAAGGAGAAGGTGAAGTCAGGAGGGTGAAGCAGAAGAAGCAGAAGAAGGAGAAGGAGAAGGTGAAGTCTGGAGGGTGAAGCAGAAGAAGAAGAAGAAGGAGAAGGAGAAGGTGAAGTCTGGAGGGTGAAGCAGAAGAAGCAGAAGAAGGAGAAGGAGAAGGTGAAGTCAGGAGGGTGAATCAGAAGAAGTAGAAGAAGGAGAAGGAGAAGGTGAAGTCTGGAGGGTGAATCAGAAGAATTAGAAGAAGGAGAAGGAGAAGGTGAGGTCTGGAGGGTGAATCAGAAGAAGCAGAAGAAGGAGAAGGAGAAGGTGAAGTCTGAAGGGTGAATCAGAAGAAGCAGAAGAAGGAGAAGGAGAAGTTGAAGTCTGGAGGGTGAATCAGAAGAAGCAGAAGAAGGAGAAGGAGAAGGTGAAGTCTGGAGGGTGAATCAGAAGAAGCAGAAGAAGGACAAGGAGAAGGTGAAGTCTGGAGGGTGAATCAGAAGAAGTAGAAGAGGGAGAAGGAGAAGGTGAAGTCTGGAGGGTGAATCAGAAGAAGTAGAAGAAGGAATAGTAGAAGGTGAAGTCTGGAGGGTGAATCAGAAGAAGCAGAAACGGAGAAGGAGAAGTTGAAGTCTGGAGGGTGAATCAGAAGAAGTAGAAGAAGGAGAAGGTGAAGTCTGGAGGGTGAATCAGAAGAAGCAGAAGAAGGAGAAGGAGAAGGTGAAGTCTGGAGGGTGAATCAGAAGAAGCAGAAGAAGGAGAAGGAGAAGGTGAAGTCTGGAGGGTGAATCAGAAGAAGCAGAAGAAGGAGAAGGAGAAGGTGAAGTCTGGAGGGTGAATCAGAAGAAGCAGAAGAAGTAGAAGGAGAAGGTGATGTCTGGAGGGTGAATCAGAAGAAGTAGAAGAAGGAGAAGGTGAAATCTGGAGGGTGAATCAGAAGAAGCAGAAGAAGGAGAAGGAGAAGGTGAAGTCAGGAGGGTGACTCAGAAGAAGCAGAAGAAGGAGAAGGAGAAGGTGAAGTCTGGAGCGAGATTCAGAAGAAGCAGAAGAAGGAGATGGAGAAGGTGAAGACTGGAGGGTGAATCAGAAGAAGTAGAAGAAGGAGAAGGAGAAGGTGAAGTCTGGAGGGTGAATCAGAAGAAGTAGAAGAAGGAGGAGGAGAAGGCGAAGTCTGGAGGGTGAATCAGAAGAAGCAGAAGAAGGAGAAGGAGAAGGTGAAGTCTGGAGGGTGAATCAGAAGAAGCAGAAGAAGGAGAAGGAGAAGATGAAGTCTGGAGGGTGAATCAGAAAAAGTAGAAGAAGGAGAAGGAGAAGGTGAGGTCTGGAGGGTGAATCAGAAGAAGCAGAAGAAGGAGAAGGAGAAGTGAAGTCTGAAGGTGAATCAGAAGATGCAGAAGAAGGAGAAGGAGAAGGTGAAGTCTGGAGGGTGAATCAGAAGAAGCAGAAGAAGAGAAGGAGAAGGTGAAGTCTGGAGGGTGAATCAGAAGAAGCAGAAGAAGGAGAAGGAGAAGGTGAAGTCTGGAGGGTGAATCAGAAGAAGTAGAAGGAGGAGAAGAGAAGGTGAAGTCTGGAGGGTGAATCAGAAGAAGTAGAAGAAGGAGAAGGAGAAGGTGATGTCTGGAGGTGAATCAGAAGAAGCAGAAGAAGGAGAAGGAGAAGGGATGTCTGGAGGGTGAATCAGAAGAAGCAGAAGAAGGAGAAGGAGAAGATGAAGTCTGGAGGGTGAATCAGAAGAAGTAGAAGAAGGAGAAGGAGAAGGTGAAGTCTGGAGGGTGAATCAGAAGAAGCAGAAGAAGGAGAAGGAGAAGGTGAAGTCTGGAGGTGAAGCAGAAGAAGCAGAAGAAGGAGAAGGAGAAGGTGAAGTCTGGAGGGTGAATCAGAAGAAGCAGAATAAGGAGAAGAGAAGGTGAAGTCTGGAGGGTGAATCAGAGAAGCAGAAGAAGGAGAAGGAGAAGGTGAAGTCTGGAGGGTGAATCAGAAGAAGTAGAAGAGGAGAAGGAGAAGGTGAAGTTTGGAGGGTGAAGCAGAAGAAGTAGAAGAAGGAGAAGGAGAAGGTGAAGTCAGGAGGGTGAATCAGTAGAAGTAGAAGAAGGAGAAGGAGAAGGTGAAGTCAGGAGGGTGAATCAGAAGAATCAGAAGAAGGAGAAGGAGAAGGTGAAGTCTGGAAGGTGAATCAGAGAATCAGAAGAAGGAGAAGGAGAAGGTGAAGTCTGGAGGGTGAATCAGAAGAAGCAGACGAAAGAGAAGGAGAAGGTGAGTCTGGAGGGTGAAGCAGAAGAAGCAGAAGAAGGAGAAGGAGAAGGTGAAAGCTGGAGGGTGAATCAGAAGAAGTAGAAGAAGGAGAAGGAGAAGGTGAAGTCTGGAGGTTGAATCAGAAGAAGTAGAAGAAGGAGAAGGAGAAGTAAAGTCTGGAGGGTGAATCAGAAGAAGCAGAAGAAGGAGAAGGAGGACGATGAAGTCTGGAGGGTGAATCAGAAGAAGTAGAAGAAGGAGAAGGAGAAGGTGAGGTCTGGAGGGTGAATCAGAAGAAGCAGAAGAAGGAGAAGGAGAAGGTGAAGTCTGGAGGGTGAATCAGAAGAAGCAGAAGAAGGAGAAGGAGAAGGTGAAGTCTGGAGGGTGAATCAGAAGAAGCAGAAGAAGGAGAAGGAGAAGGTGAAGTCAGGAGGGAGAATCAGAAGAAGCAGAAGAAGGAGAAAGGAGAAGGTGAAGTTAGGAGGGTGAATCAGAAGAATCAGAAGAAGGAGCAGGAGAAGGTAACGTCAGGGGGTGAAGCAGAAGAAGTAGAAGAAGGAGAAGGAGAAGGTGAAGTCAGGAGGGTGAAGCAGAAGAAGCAGAAGAAGGAGAAGGAGAGGTGAAGTCTGGAGGTGAATTCAGAAGAAGTAGAAGAAGGAGAAGGAGAAGGTGATGTCAGGAGGGTGAAGCAGAAGAAGCAGTAGAAGGAGAAGGAGAAGGTGAAGTCTGGAGGTTGAAGCAGAAGAAGCAGAGAAGGAGAAGAGAAGGTGAAGTCTGGAGGGCGAAGCAGAAGAAGGAGAGAGAAGGAGAAGCTGAAGTCTGGAGGGTGAAGCAGAAGAAGCAGAAGAAGGAGAAGTAGAAGGTGAAGTCTGGAGGGTGAATCAGAAGAAGTAGAAGAAGGAGAAGGAGAAGGTGAAGTCAGGAGGGTGAAGCAGAAGAAGCAGAAGAAGGAGAAGGAGAAGGTGAAGTCTGGAGGGTGAAGCAGAAGAAGAAGAAGAAGGAGAAGGAGAAGGTGAAGTCTGGAGGGTGAAGCAGAAGAAGCAGAAGAAGGAGAAGGAGAAGGTGAAGTCAGGAGGGTGAATCAGAAGAAGTAGAAGAAGGAGAAGGAGAAGGTGAAGTCTGGAGGGTGAATCAGAAGAAGTAGAAGAAGGATAAGGAGAAGGTGAAGTCTGGAGGGTGAATCAGAAGAAGTAGAAGAAGGAGAAGGAGAAGGTGAATTCTGGAGGGTGAATCAGAAGAAGCAGAAGAAGGAGAAGGAGAAGCTGAAGTCCGGAGGGAGAAGCAGAAGAAGTAGAAGAAGGAGAAGGAGAAGGTGAAGTCTGGAGGGTGAATCAGAAGAAGTAGAAGAAGGGGAAGGAGAAGGTGAAGTCTGGAGGGTGAATCAGAAGAAGTAGAAGAAGGAGAAGGAGAAGGTGTAGTCTGGAGGGTGAATCAGAAGAAGTAGACGAAGGAGAAGGAGAAGGTGAAGTCTGGAGGGTGAATCAGAAGAAGTAGAAGAAGGAGAAGGAGAAGGTGAAGTCTGGAGGGTGAATGAGAAGAAGCAGAAGAAGGAGAAGGAGAAGGTGAAGTCTGGAGGGTGAATCGGAAGAAGCAGAAGAAGGAGAAGGAGAAGGTGAAGTCTGGAGGGTGAATCAGAAGAAGCAGAAGAAGGAGAAGGAGAAGGTGAAGTCTGGAGGGTGAATCAGAAGAAGCAGAAGAAGTAGAAGGAGAAGGTGAAGTCTGGAGGGTGAATCAGAAGAAGTAGAATTAGGAGAAGGAGAAGGTGAAGTCTGGAGCGTGAATCAGAAGAAGCAGAAGAAGGAGAAGGAGAAGGTGAAGTCAGGAGGGTGAATCAGAAGAAGCAGAAGAAGGAGAAGGAGATGGTGAAGACTGGAGGGTGAATCAGAAGAAGTAGAAGAAGGAGAAGGAGAAGGTGAAGTCATAAGGGTGAATCAGAAGAAGTAGAAGAAGGAGAAGGAGAAGGCGAAGTCTGGAGGGTGAATCAGAAGAAGCAGAAGGAGGAGAAGGAGAAGGTGAAGTCTGGAGGGTAAATCAGAAGAAGCAGAAGAAGGAGAAGGAGCAGATGAAGTCTGGAGGGTGAATCAGAAGAAGTAGAAGAAGGAGAAGGAGAAGGTGAGGTCTGGAGGGTGAATCAGAAGAAGTAGAAGAAGGAGAAGGAGAAGGTGATGTCAGGAGGGTGAAGCAGAAGAAGCAGTAGAAGGAGAAGGAGAAGGTGAAGTCTGGAGGGTGAAGCAGAAGAAGCAGAAGAAGGAGAAGGAGAAGGTGAAGTCTGGAGGGCGAAGCAGAAGAAGCAGAAGAAGGAGAAGGAGAAGCTGAAGTCTGGAGGGTGAAGCAGAAGAAGCAGAAGAAGGAGAAGTAGAAGGTGAAGTCTGGAGGGTGAATCAGAAGAAGTAGAAGAAGGAGAAGGAGAAGGTGAAGTCAGGAGGGTGAAGCAGAAGAAGCAGAAGAAGGAGAAGGAGAAGGTGAAGTCTGGAGGGTGAAGCAGAAGAAGAAGAAGAAGGAGAAGGAGAAGGTGAAGTCTGGAGGGTGAAGCAGAAGAAGCAGAAGAAGGAGAAGGAGAAGGTGAAATCAGGAGGGTGAATCAGAAGAAGTAGAAGAAGGAGAAGGAGAAGGTGAAGTCTGGAGGGTGAATCAGAAGAAGTAGAAGAAGGATAAGGAGAAGGTGAAGTCTGGAGGGTCAATCAGAAGAAGTAGAAGAAGGAGAAGGAGAAGGTGAAATCTGGAGGGTGAATCAGAAGAAGCAGAAGAAGGAGAAGGAGAAGGTGAAGTCCGGAGGGAGAAGCAGAAGAAGTAGAAGAAGGAGAAGGAGAAGGTGAAATCTGGAGGGTGAATCAGAAGAAGTAGAAGAAGGGGAAGGAGAAGGTGAAGTCTGGAGGGTGAATCAGAAGAAGTAGAAGAAGGAGAAGGAGAAGGTGTAGTCTGGAGGGTGAATCAGAAGAAGTAGACGAAGGAGAAGGAGAAGGTGAAGTCTGGAGGGTGAATCAGAAGAAGCAAAAGAAGGAGAAGGAGAAGGTGAAGTCTGGAGGGTGAATCAGAAGAAGTAGAAGAAGGAGAAGGAGAAGGTGAAGTCTGGAGCGTGAATCAGAAGAAGCAGAAGAAGGAGAAGGAGAAGGTGAAGTCAGGAGGGTGAATCAGCAGAAGAAGGAGAAGGAGATGGTGAAGACTGGAGGGTGAATCAGAAGAAGTAGAAGAAGGAGAAGGAGAAGGTGGAGTCTGAAGGGTACATCAGAAGAAGTAGAAGAAGGAGAAGGAGAAGGCGAAGTCTGGAGGGCGAATCAGAAGAAGCAGAAGAAGGAGAAGGAGAAGGTGAAGTCTGGAGGGTAAATCAGAAGAAGCAGAAGAAGGAGAAGGAGCAGATGAAGTCTGGAGGGTGAATCAGAAGAAGTAGAAGAAGGAGAAGGAGAAGGTGAGGTCTGGAGGGTGAATCAGAAGAAGCAGAAGAAGGAGAAGGAGAAGGTGAATGCTGAAGGGTGAATCAGAAGAAGCAGAAGAAGGAGAAGGAGAAGGTGAAGTCTGGAGGGTGAATCAGAAGAAGCAGAAGAAGGAGAAGGAGAAGGAGAAGGTGAAGTCTGGAGGGTGAATCAGAAGAAGCAGATGAAGGAGAAGGAGAAGGTGAAGTCTGGAGGGTGAATCAGAAGAAGTAGAAGAAGGAGAAGGAGAAGTTGAAGTCTGGAGGGTGAATCAGAAGAAGTAGAAGAAGGAGAAGGAGAAGGTGAAGTCTGGAGGGTGAATCAGAAGAAGCAGAAGAAGGAGAAGGAGAAGGTGAAGTCTGGAGGGTGAATCAGAAGAAGCAGAAGAAGGAGAAGGAGAAGATGAAGTCTGGAGGGTGAATCAGAAGAAGTAGAAGAAGGAGAAGGAGAAGGTGAAGTCTGGAGGGTGAATCAGAAGAAGCAGAAGAAGGAGAAGGAGAAGGTGAAGTCTGGAGGGTGAATCAGAAGAAGCAGAATAAGGAGAAGGAGAAGGTGAAGTCTGGAGGGTGAATCAGAAGAAGCAGAAGAAGGAGAAGGAGAAGATGAAGTCTGGAGGGTGAATCAGAAGAAGCAGAATAAGGAGAAGGAGAAGATGAAGTCTGGAGGGTGAATCAGAAGAAGCAGAAGAAGGAGAAGGAGAAGCAGAAGGTGAAGTCTGGAGGGTGAATCAGAAGAAGTAGAAGAAGGAGAAGGAGAAGGTGAAGTCTGGAGGGTGAAGCAGAAGAAGTAGAAGAAGGAGAAGTAGAAGGTGAAGTCAGGAGGGTGAATCAGAAGAAGTAGAAGAAGGAGAAGGAGAAGGTGAAGTCAGGAGGGTGAATCAGAAGAAGGAGAAGGAGGAGGTGAAGTCTGGAGGGTGAATCAGAAGAATCAGAAGAAGGAGAAGGAGAAGGTGAAGTCTGGAGGGTGAATCAGAAGAAGCAGAAGAAAGAGAAGGAGAAGGTGAAGTCTGGAGGGTGAAGCAGAAGAAGCAGAAGAAGCAGAATGAGAAGGTGAAGGCTGGAGGGTGAATCAGAAGAAGTAGAAGAAGGAGAAGGAGAAGGTGAAGTCTGGGGGTTAATCAGAAGAAGTAGAAGAAGGAGAAGGAGAAGGTGAAGTCTGGAGGGTGAATCAGAAGAAGCAGAAGAAGGAGAAGGAGAAGGTGAAGTCTGGAGGGTGAATCAGAAGAAGCAGAAGAAGGAGAAGGAGAAGATGAAGTCTGGAGGGTGAATCAGAAGAAGCAGAAGAAGGAGAAGGAGAAGGCCAAGTCAGGAGGGTGAATCAGAAGAAGCAGCAGAAGGAGAACGAGAAGGTGAAGTTAGGAGAGTGAATCAGAAGAAGCAGAAGAAGGAGAAGGAGAAGGTGAAGTCAGGGGGGTGAAGCAGAAGAAGTAGAAGAAGGAGAAGGAGAAGGTGAAGTCAGGAGGGTGAAGCAGAAGAAGCAGAAGAAGGAGAAGGAGAAGATGAAGTCTGGAGGGCGCAGCAGAAGAAGCAGAAGAAGGAGAAGGAGAAGGTGAAGTCTGGAGGGTGAAGCAGAAGAATCAGAAGAAGGAGAAGGAGAAGGTGAAGTCTGGAGGGTGAATCAGAAGAAGAAGAAGGAGGAGAAGGAGAAGGTGAAGTCAGGAGGGTGAAGCAGAAGAAGCAGAAGAAGGAGAAGGAGACGGTGAAGTCTGGAGGGTGAAGCAGAAGAAGCAGAAGAAGGAGAAGGAGAAGGTGAAGTCTGGAGCGTGAAGCAGAAGAAGCAGAAGAAGGAGAAGGAGAAGGTGAAGTCTGGAGGGTGAATCAGAAGAAGTAGAAGAAGGAGAAGGAGAAGGTGAAGTCAGGAGGGTGAAGCAGAAGAAGCAGAAGAAGGAGAAGGAGAAGGTGAAGTCTGGAGGGTGAAGCAGAAGAAGCAGGAGAAGGAGAAGGAGAAGGTGAAGTCTGGAGGGTGAAGCAGAAGAAGCAGAAGAAGGAGAAGGAGAAAGTGAAGTCAGGAGGGTGAATCAGAAGAAGTAGAAGAAGGAGAAGGAGAAGGTGAAGTCTGGAGGGTGAATCAGAAGAAGTAGAAGAAGGAGAAGGAGAAGGTGAAGGCTGGAGGGTGAATCAGAAGAAGTAGAAGAAGGAGAAGGAGAAGATGAAGTCTGGAGGGTGAATCAGAAGAAGCAGAAGAAGGAGAAGGAGAAGGTGAAGTCTGGAGGGAGAAGCAGAAGAAGCAGTAGAAGGAGAAGGAGAAGGTGAAGTCTGGAGGGTGAAGCAGAAGAAGCAGAAGAAGGAGAAGGAGAAGGTGAAGTCTGGAGGGCGAAGCAGAAGAAGGAGAAGAAGGAGAAGGAGAAGCTGAAGTCTGGAGGGTGAAGCAGAAGAAGCAGAAGAAGGAGAAGTAGAAGGTGAAGTCTGGAGGGTGAATCAGAGGAAGTAGAAGAAGGAGAAGGAGAAGGTGAAGTCAGGAGGGTGAAGCAGAAGAAGCAGAAGAAGGAGAAGGAGAAGGTGAAGTCTGGAGGGTGAAGCAGAAGAAGAAGAAGAAGGAGAAGGAGAAGGTGAAGTCTGGAGGGTGAAGCAGAAGAAGCAGAAGAAGGAGAAGGAGAAGGTGAAGTCAGGAGGGTGAATCAGAAGAAGTAGAAGAAGGAGAAGGAGAAGGTGAAGTCTGGAGGGTGAATCAGAAGAAGTAGAAGAAGGATAAGGAGAAGGTGAAGTCTGGAGGGTGAATCAGAAGAAGTAGAAGAAGGAGAAGGAGAAGGTGAATTCTGGAGGGTGAATCAGAAGAAGCAGAAGAAGGAGAAGGAGAAGCTGAAGTCCGGAGGGAGAAGCAGAAGAAGTAGAAGAAGGAGAAGGAGAAGGTGAAGTCTGGAGGGTGAATCAGAAGAAGTAGAAGAAGGGGAAGGAGAAGGTGAAGTCTGGAGGGTGAATCAGAAGAAGTAGAAGAAGGAGAAGGAGAAGGTGTAGTCTGGAGGGTGAATCAGAAGAAGTAGACGAAGGAGAAGGAGAAGGTGAAGTCTGGAGGGTGAATCAGAAGAAGTAGAAGAAGGAGAAGGAGAAGGTGAAGTCTGGAGGGTGAATGAGAAGAAGCAGAAGAAGGAGAAGGAGAAGGTGAAGTCCGGAGGGTGAATCGGAAGAAGCAGAAGAAGGAGAAGGAGAAGGTGAAGTCTGGAGGGTGAATCAGAAGAAGCAGAAGAAGGAGAAGGAGAAGGTGAAGTCTGGAGGGTGAATCAGAAGAAGCAGAAGAAGTAGAAGGAGAAGGTGAAGTCTGGAGGGTGAATCAGAAGAAGTAGAAGAAGGAGAAGGAGAAGGTGAAGTCTGGAGCGTGACTCAGAAGAAGCAGAAGAAGGAGAAGGAGAAGGTGAAGTCAGGAGGGTGAATCAGAAGAAGCAGAAGAAGGAGAAGGAGATGGTGAAGACTGGAGGGTGAATCAGAAGAAGTAGAAGAAGGAGAAGGAGAAGGTGAAGTCATAAGGGTGAATCAGAAGAAGTAGAAGAAGGAGAAGGAGAAGGCGAAGTCTGGAGGGTGAATCAGAAGAAGCAGAAGGAGGAGAAGGAGAAGGTGAAGTCTGGAGGGTAAATCAGAAGAAGCAGAAGAAGGAGAAGGAGCAGATGAAGTCTGGAGGGTGAATCAGAAGAAGTAGAAGAAGGAGAAGGAGAAGGTGATGTCAGGAGGGTGAAGCAGAAGAAGCAGTAGAAGGAGAAGGAGAAGGTGAAGTCTGGAGGGTGAAGCAGAAGAAGCAGAAGAAGGAGAAGGAGAAGGTGAAGTCTGGAGGGCGAAGCAGAAGAAGCAGAAGAAGGAGAAGGAGAAGCTGAAGTCTGGAGGGTGAAGCAGAAGAAGCAGAAGAAGGAGAAGTAGAAGGTGAAGTCTGGAGGGTGAATCAGAAGAAGCAGAAGAAGGAGAAGGAGAAGGTGAAGTCAGGAGGGTGAAGCAGAAGAAGCAGAAGAAGGAGAAGGAGAAGGTGAAGTCTGGAGGGTGAAGCAGAAGAAGAAGAAGAAGGAGAAGGAGAAGGTGAAGTCTGGAGGGTGAAGCAGAAGAAGCAGAAGAAGGAGAAGGAGAAGGTGAAGTCAGGAGGGTGAATCAGAAGAAGTAGAAGAAGGAGAAGGAGAAGGTGAAGTCTGGAGGGTGAATCAGAAGAAGTAGAAGAAGGATAAGGAGAAGGTGAAGTCTGGAGGGTCAATCAGAAGAAGTAGAAGAAGGAGAAGGAGAAGGTGAAATCTGGAGGGTGAATCAGAAGAAGCAGAAGAAGGAGAAGGAGAAGGTGAAGTCCGGAGGGAGAAGCAGAAGAAGTAGAAGAAGGAGAAGGAGAAGGTGAAGTCTGGAGGGAGAATCAGAAGAAGTAGAAGAAGGGGAAGGAGAAGGTGAAGTCTGGAGGGTGAATCAGAAGAAGTAGAAGAAGGAGAAGGAGAAGGTGTAGTCTGGAGGGTGAATCAGAAGAAGTAGACGAAGGAGAAGGAGAAGGTGAAGTCTGGAGGGTGAATCAGAAGAAGCAAAAGAAGGAGAAGGAGAAGGTGAAGTCTGGAGGGTGAATCAGAAGAAGTAGAAGAAGGAGAAGGAGAAGGTGAAGTCTGGAGGGTGAATCAGAAGGAGCAGAAGAAGGAGAAGGAGAAGGTGAAGTCTGGAGGGTGAATCAGAAGAAGCAGAAGAAGGAGAAGGAGAAGGTGAAGTCTGGAGGGTGAATCAGAAGAAGCAGAAGAAGGAGAAGGAGAAGGTGAAGTCTGGAGGGTGAATCAGAAGAAGCAGAAGAAGTAGAAGGAGAAGGTGAAGTCTGGAGGGTGAATCAGAAGAAGTAGAAGAAGGAGAAGGAGAAGGTGAAGTCTGGAGCGTGAATCAGAAGAAGCAGAAGAAGGAGAAGGAGAAGGTGAAGTCAGGAGGGTGAATCAGCGGAAGAAGGAGAAGGAGATGGTGAAGACTGGAGGGTGAATCAGAAGAAGTAGAAGAAGGAGAAGGAGAAGGTGGAGTCTGAAGGGTACATCAGAAGAAGTAGAAGAAGGAGAAGGAGAAGGCGAAGTCTGGAGGGCGAATCAGAAGAAGCAGAAGAAGGAGAAGGAGAAGGTGAAGTCTGGAGGGTAAATCAGAAGAAGCAGAAGAAGGAGAAGGAGCAGATGAAGTCTGGAGGGTGAATCAGAAGAAGTAGAAGAAGGAGAAGGAGAAGGTGAGGTCTGGAGGGTGAATCAGAAGAAGCAGAAGAAGGAGAAGGAGAAGGTGAATGCTGAAGGGTGAATCAGAAGAAGCAGAAGAAGGAGAAGGAGAAGGTGAAGTCTGGAGGGTGAATCAGAAGAAGCAGAAGAAGGAGAAGGAGAAGGAGAAGGTGAAGTCTGGAGGGTGAATCAGAAGAAGCAGATGAAGGAGAAGGAGAAGGTGAAGTCTGGAGGGTGAATCAGAAGAAGTAGAAGAAGGAGAAGGAGAAGGTGAAGTCTGGAGGGTGAATCAGAAGAAGTAGAAGAAGGAGAAGGAGAAGGTGAAGTCTGGAGGGTGAATCAGAAGAAGCAGAAGAAGGAGAAGGAGAAGGTGAAGTCTGGAGGGTGAATCAGAAGAAGCAGAAGAAGGAGAAGGAGAAGATGAAGTCTGGAGGGTGAATCAGAAGAAGTAGAAGAAGGAGAAGGAGAAGGTGAAGTCTGGAGGGTGAATCAGAAGAAGCAGAAGAAGGAGAAGGAGAAGGTGAAGTCTGGAGGGTGAATCAGAAGAAGCAGAATAAGGAGAAGGAGAAGGTGAAGTCTGGAGGGTGAATCAGAAGAAGCAGAAGAAGGAGAAGGAGAAGATGAAGTCTGGAGGGTGAATCAGAAGAAGCAGAATAAGGAGAAGGAGAAGATGAAGTCTGGAGGGTGAATCAGAAGAAGCAGAAGAAGGAGAAGGAGAAGCAGAAGGTGAAGTCTGGAGGGTGAATCAGAAGAAGTAGAAGAAGGAGAAGGAGAAGGTGAAGTCTGGAGGGTGAAGCAGAAGAAGTAGAAGAAGGAGAAGTAGAAGGTGAAGTCAGGAGGGTGAATCAGAAGAAGTAGAAGGAGAAGGAGAAGGTGAAGTCAGGAGGGTGAATCAGAAGAAGGAGAAGGAGGAGGTGAAGTCTGGAGGGTGAATCAGAAGAATCAGAAGAAGGAGAAGGAGAAGGTGAAGTCTGGAGGGTGAATCAGAAGAAGCAGAAGAAAGAGAAGGAGAAGGTGAAGTCTGGAGGGTGAAGCAGAAGAAGCAGAAGAAGCAGAATGAGAAGGTGAAGGCTGGAGGGTGAATCAGAAGAAGTAGAAGAAGGAGAAGGAGAAGGTGAAGTCTGGGGGTTAATCAGAAGAAGTAGAAGAAGGAGAAGGAGAAGGTGAAGTCTGGAGGGTGAATCAGAAGAAGCAGAAGAAGGAGAAGGAGAAGGTGAAGTCTGGAGGGTGAATCAGAAGAAGCAGAAGAAGGAGAAGGAGAAGATGAAGTCTGGAGGGTGAATCAGAAGAAGCAGAAGAAGGAGAAGGAGAAGGCCAAGTCAGGAGGGTGAATCAGAAGAAGCAGCAGAAGGAGAACGAGAAGGTGAAGTTAGGAGAGTGAATCAGAAGAAGCAGAAGAAGGAGAAGGAGAAGGTGAAGTCAGGGGGGTGAAGCAGAAGAAGTAGAAGAAGGAGAAGGAGAAGGTGAAGTCAGGAGGGTGAAGCAGAAGAAGCAGAAGAAGGAGAAGGAGAAGGTGAAGTCTGGAGGGCGCAGCAGAAGAAGCAGAAGAAGGAGAAGGAGAAGGTGAAGTCTGGAGGGTGAAGCAGAAGAAGCAGAAGAAGGAGAAGGAGAAGGTGAAGTCTGGAGGGTGAATCAGAAGAAGAAGAAGGAGGAGAAGGAGAAGGTGAAGTCAGGAGGGTGAAGCAGAAGAAGCAGAAGAAGGAGAAGGAGACGGTGAAGTCTGGAGGGTGAAGCAGAAGAAGCAGAAGAAGGAGAAGGAGAAGGTGAAGTCTGGAGCGTGAAGCAGAAGAAGCAGAAGAAGGAGAAGGTGAAGTCTGGAGGGTGAATCAGAAGAAGTAGAAGAAGGAGAAGGAGAAGGTGAAGTCAGGAGGGTGAAGCAGAAGAAGCAGAAGAAGGAGAAGGAGAAGGTGAAGTCTGGAGGGTGAAGCAGAAGAAGCAGGAGAAGGAGAAGGAGAAGGTGAAGTCTGGAGGGTGAAGCAGAAGAAGCAGAAGAAGGAGAAGGAGAAAGTGAAGTCAGGAGGGTGAATCAGAAGAAGTAGAAGAAGGAGAAGGAGAAGGTGAAGTCTGGAGGGTGAATCAGAAGAAGTAGAAGAAGGAGAAGGAGAAGGTGAAGGCTGGAGGGTGAATCAGAAGAAGTAGAAGAAGGAGAAGGAGAAGATGAAGTCTGGAGGGTGAATCAGAAGAAGCAGAAGAAGGAGAAGGAGAAGGTGAAGTCTGGAGGGAGAAGCAGAAGAAGAAGAAGAAGGAGAAGGAGAAGGTGAAGTCTGGAGGGTGAATCAGAAGAAGTAGAAGAAGGAGAAGGAAAAGGTGAAGTCTGGAGGGTTAATCAGAAGAAGTAGAAGAAGGAGAAGGAGAAGGTGAAGTCTGGAGGGTGAATCAGAAGAAGCAGAAGAAGGAGAAGGAGAAGTTGAAGTCTGGAGGCTGAATCGGAAGAAGTAGAAGAAGGAGAAGGAGAAGGTGTAGTCTGGAGGGTGAATCAGAAGAAGTAGACGAAGGAGAAGTAGAAGGTGAAGTCTGGAGGGTGAATCAGAAGAAGCAGAAGAAGGAGAAGGAGAAGGTGAAGTCTGGAGGGTGAATGAGAAGAAGTAGAAGAAGGAGAAGGAGAAGGTGAAGTCTGGAGGGTGAATCAGAAGAAGCAGAAGAAGGAGAAGGAGAAAGTGAAGTCTGGAGGGTGAATCAGAAGAAGCAGAAGAAGGAGAAGGAGAAGGTGAAGTATGGAGGGTGAATCAGAAGAAGCAGAAGAAGGAGAAGGAGAAGGTGAAGTCTGGAGGGTGAATCAGAAGAAGCAGAAGAAGTAGAAGGAGAAGGTGAAGTCTGGAGGGTGAATCAGAAGAAGTAGAAGAAGGAGAAGGAGAAGGTGAAGTCTGGAGGGTGAATCAGAAAAAGCAGAAGAAGGAGAAGGAGAAGGTGAAGTCAGGAGGGTGAATCAGAAGAAGCAGAAGAAGGAGAAGGAGAAGGTGAAGTCTGGAGGGTGAATCAGAAGAAGCAGAAGAAGGAGAAGGAGGAGGTGAAGACTGGAGGGTGAATCAGAAGAAGTAGATGAAGGAGAAGGAGAAGGTGAAGTCTGGAGGGTGAATCAGAAGAAGTAGAAGAAGGAGAAGGAGAAGGCGAAGTCTGTAGGGTGAATCAGAAGAAGCAGAAGAAGGAGAAGGAGAAGGTGTAGTCTGGAGGGTGAATCAGAAGAAGCAGAAGAAGGAGAAGGAGAAGATGAAGTCTGGAGGGTGAATCAGAAGAACTAGAAGAAGGAGAAGGAGAAGGTGAGGTCTGGAGGGTGAATCAGAAGAAGTAGAAGAAGGAGAAGGAGAAGGCGAAGTCTGCAGGGTGAATCAGAAGAAGCAGAAGAAGGAGAAGGAGAAGGTGAAGTCTGGAGGGTGAATCAGAAGAAGCAGAAGAAGGAGAAGGAGAAGATGAAGTCTGGAGGGTGAATCAGAAGAATTAGAAGAAGGAGAAGGAGAAGGTGAAGTCTGGAGGGTGAATCAGAAGAAGTAGAAGAAGGAGAAGGAGAAGGTGAATTCTGGAGGGTGAATCAGAAGAAGCAGAAGAAGGAGAAGGAGAAGGTGAAGTCCGGAGGGAGAAGCAGAAGAAGTAGAAGAAGGAGAAGGAGAAGGTGAAGTCTGGAGGGTGAATCAGAAGAAGTAGAAGAAGGGGAAGGAGAAGGTGAAGTCTGGAGGGTGAATCAGAAGAAGTAGAAGAAGGAGAAGGAGAAGGTGAAGTCTGGAGGGTGAATCAGAAGAAGTAGACGAAGGAGAAGGAGAAGGTGAAGTCTGGAGGGTGAATCAGAAGAAGCAAAAAAGGAGAAGGAGAAGGTGAAGTCTGGAGGGTGAATCAGAAGAAGTAGAAGAAGGAGAAGGAGAAGGTGAAGTCTGGAGGGTGAATGAGAAGAAGCAGAATAAGGAGAAGGAGAAGGTGAAGTCTGGAGGGTGAATCGGAAGAAGCAGAAGAAGGAGAAGGAGAAGGTGAAGTCTGGAGGGTGAATCAGAAGAAGCAGAAGAAGGAGAAGGAGAAGGTGAAGTCTGGAGGGTGAATCAGAAGAAGCAGAAGAAGTAGAAGGAGAAGGTGAAGTCTGGATGGTGAATCAGAAGAAGTAGAAGAAGGAGAAGGAGAAGGTGAAGTCTGGAGCGTGAATCAGAAGAAGCAGAAGAAGGAGAAGGAGAAGGTGAAGTCAGGAGGGTGAATCAGAAGAAGCAGAAGAAGGAGAAGGAGATGGTGAAGACTGGAGGGTGAATCAGAAGAAGTAGAAGAAGGAGAAGGAGAAGGTGAAGTCATAAGGGTGAATCAGAAGAAGTAGAAGAAGGAGAAGGAGAAGGCGAAGTCTGGAGGGTGTATCAGAAGAAGCAGAAGAAGGAGAAGGAGAAGGTGAAGTCTGGAGGGTAAATCAGAAGAAGCAGAAGAAGGAGAAGGAGCAGATGAAGTCTGGAGGGTGAATCAGAAGAAGTAGAAGAAGGAGAAGGAGAAGGTGAGGTCTGGAGGGTGAATCAGAAGAAGTAGAAGAAGGAGAAGGAGAAGGTGATGTCAGGAGGGTGAAGCAGAAGAAGCAGTCGAAGGAGAAGGAGAAGGTGAAGTCTGGAGGGTGAAGCAGAAGAAGCAGAAGAAGGAGAAGGAGAAGGTGAAGTCTGGAGGGCGAAGCAGAAGAAGCAGAAGAAGGAGAAGGAGAAGCTGAAGTCTGGAGGGTGAAGCAGAAGAAGCAGAAGAAGGAGAAGTAGAAGGTGAAGTCTGGAGGGTGAATCAGAAGAAGTAGAAGAAGGAGAAGGAGAAGGTGAAGTCAGGAGGGTGAAGCAGAAGAAGCAGAAGAAGGAGAAGGAGAAGGTGAAGTCTGGAGGGTGAAGCAGAAGAAGAAGAAGGAGAAGGAGAAGGTGAAGTCTGGAGGGTGAAGCAGAAGAAGCAGAAGAAGGAGAAGGAGAAGGTGAAGTCAGGAGGGTGAATCAGAAGAAGGAGAAGAAGGAGAAGGAGAAGGTGAAGTCTGGAGGGTGAATCAGCAGAAGTAGAAGAAGGATAAGGAGAAGGTGAAGTCTGGAGGGTGAATCAGAAGAAGTAGAAGAAGGAGAAGGAGAAGGTGAAATCTGGAGGGTGAATCAGAAGAAGCAGAAGAAGGAGAAGGAGAAGGTGAAGTCTGGAGGGTGAATCAGAAGAAGTAGAAGAAGGAGAAGGAGAAGGTGAAGTCTGGAGCGTGAATCAGAAGAAGTAGAAGAAGGGGAAGGAGAAGGTGAAGTCTGGAGGGTGAATCAGAAGAAGTAGAAGAAGGAGAAGGAGAAGGTGTAGTCTGGAGGGTGAATCAGAAGAAGTAGACGAAGGAGAAGGAGAAGGTGAAGTCTGGAGGGTGAATCAGAAGAAGTAGAAGAAGGAGAAGGAGAAGGTGAAGTCTGGAGGGTGAATGAGAAGAAGCAGAATAAGGAGAAGGAGAAGGTGAAGTCTGGAGGGTGAATCAGAAGAAGCAGAAGAAGTAGAAGGAGAAGGTGAAGTCTGGAGGGTGAATCAGAAGAAGCAGAAGAAGGAGAAGGAGAAGGTGAAGTCTGGAGCGTGAATCAGAAGAAGCAGAAGAAGGAGAAGGAGAAGGTGAAGTCAGGAGGGTGAATCAGAAGAAGCAGAAGAAGGAGAAGGAGATGGTGAAGACTGGAGGGTGAATCAGAAGAAGTAGAAGAAGGAGAAGGAGAAGGTGAAGTCATAAGGGTGAATCAGAAGAAGTAGAAGAAGGAGAAGGAGAAGGCGAAGTCTGGAGGGTGAATCAGAAGAAGCAGAAGAAGGAGAAGGAGAAGGTGAAGTCTGGAGGGTAAATCAGAAGAAGCAGAAGAAGGAGAAGGAGCAGATGAAGTCTGGAGGGTGAATCAGAAGAAGTAGAAGAAGGAGAAGGAGAAGGTGAGGTCTGGAGGGTGAATCAGAAGAAGTAGAAGGAGAAGGAGAAGGTGATGTCAGGAGGGTGAAGCAGAAGAAGCAGTAGAAGGAGAAGGAGAAGGTGAAGTCTGGAGGGTGTAGCAGAAGAAGCAGAAGAAGGAGAAGGAGAAGGTGAAGTCTGGAGGGCGAAGCAGAAGAAGCAGAAGAAGGAGAAGGAGAAGCTGAAGTCTGGAGGGTGAAGCAGAAGAAGCAGAAGAAGGAGAAGTAGAAGGTGAAGTCTGGAGGGTGAATCAGAAGAAGTAGAAGAAGGAGAAGGAGAAGGTGAAGTCAGGAGGGTGAAGCAGAAGAAGCAGAAGAAGGAGAAGGAGAAGGTGAAGTCTGGAGCGTGAATCAGAAGAAGCAGAAGAAGGAGAAGGAGAAGGTGAAGTCAGGAGGGTGAATCAGCAGAAGAAGGAGAAGGAGATGGTGAAGACTGGAGGGTGAATCAGAAGAAGTAGAAGAAGGAGAAGGAGAAGGTGAAGTCTGAAGGGTACATCAGAAGAAGTAGAAGAAGGAGAAGGAGAAGGCGAAGTCTGGAGGGTGAATCAGAAGAAGCAGAAGAAGGAGAAGGAGAAGGTGAAGTCTGGAGGGTAAATCAGAAGAAGCAGAAGAAGGAGAAGGAGCAGATGAAGTCTGGAGGGTGAATCAGAAGAAGTAGAAGAAGGAGAAGGAGAAGGTGAGGTCTGGAGGGTGAATCAGAAGAAGCAGAAGAAGGAGAAGGAGAAGGTGAATGCTGAAGGGTGAATCAGAAGAAGCAGAAGAAGGAGAAGGAGAAGGTGAAGTCTGGAGGGTGAATCAGAAGAAGCAGAAGAAGGAGAAGGAGAAGGAGAAGGTGAAGTCTGGAGGGTGAATCAGAAGAAGCAGATGAAGGAGAAGGAGAAGGTGAAGTCTGGAGGGTGAATCAGAAGAAGTAGAAGAAGGAGAAGGAGAAGGTGAAGTCTGGAGGGTGAATCAGAAGAAGTAGAAGAAGGAGAAGGAGAAGGTGAAGTCTGGAGGGTGAATCAGAAGAAGCAGAAGAAGGAGAAGGAGAAGGTGAAGTCTGGAGGGTGAATCAGAAGAAGCAGAAGAAGGAGAAGGAGAAGATGAAGTCTGGAGGGTGAATCAGAAGAAGTAGAAGAAGGAGAAGGAGAAGGTGAAGTCTGGAGGGTGAATCAGAAGAAGCAGAAGAAGGAGAAGGAGAAGGTGAAGTCTGGAGGGTGAATCAGAAGAAGCAGAATAAGGAGAAGGAGAAGGTGAAGTCTGGAGGGTGAATCAGAAGAAGCAGAAGAAGGAGAAGGAGAAGATGAAGTCTGGAGGGTGAATCAGAAGAAGCAGAATAAGGAGAAGGAGAAGATGAAGTCTGGAGGGTGAATCAGAAGAAGCAGAAGAAGGAGAAGGAGAAGCAGAAGGTGAAGTCTGGAGGGTGAATCAGAAGAAGTAGAAGAAGGAGAAGGAGAAGGTGAAGTCTGGAGGGTGAAGCAGAAGAAGTAGAAGAAGGAGAAGTTGAAGGTGAAGTCAGGAGGGTGAATCAGAAGAAGTAGAAGAAGGAGAAGGAGAAGGTGAAGTCAGGAGGGTGAATCAGAAGAAGGAGAAGGAGGAGGTGAAGTCTGGAGGGTGAATCAGAAGAAGCAGAAGAAGGAGAAGGAGAAGGTGAAGTCTGGAGGGTGAATCAGAAGAAGCAGAAGAAAGAGAAGGAGAAGGTGAAGTCTGGAGGGTGAAGCAGAAGAAGCAGAAGAAGCAGAATGAGAAGGTGAAGGCTGGAGGGTGAATCAGAAGAAGTAGAAGAAGGAGAAGGAGAAGGTGAAGTCTGGGGTTTAATCAGAAGAAGTAGAAGAAGGAGAAGGAGAAGGTGAAGTCTGGAGGGTGAATCAGAAGAAGCAGAAGAAGGAGAAGGAGAAGGTGAAGTCTGGAGGGTGAATCAGAAGAAGCAGAAGAAGGAGAAGGAGAAGATGAAGTCTGGAGGGTGAATCAGAAGAAGCAGAAGAAGGAGAAGGAGAAGGCCAAGTCAGGAGGGTGAATCAGAAGAAGCAGCAGAAGGAGAACGAGAAGGTGAAGTTAGGAGAGTGAATCAGAAGAAGCAGAAGAAGGAGAAGGAGAAGGTGAAGTCAGGGGGGTGAAGCAGAAGAAGTAGAAGAAGGAGAAGGAGAAAGTGAAGTCAGGAGGGTGAAGCAGAAGAAGCAGAAGAAGGAGAAGGAGAAGGTGAAGTCTGGAGGGCGCAGCAGAAGAAGCAGAAGAAGGAGAAGGAGAAGGTGAAGTCTGGAGGGTGAAGCAGAAGAAGCAGAAGAAGGAGAAGGAGAAGGTGAAGTCCGGAGGGTGAATCAGAAGAAGAAGAAGAAGGAGAAGGAGAAGGTGAAGTCAGGAGGGTGAAGCAGAAGAAGCAGAAGAAGGAGAAGGAGAAGGTGAAGTCTGGAGGGTGAAGCAGAAGAAGCAGAAGAAGGAGAAGGAGAAGGTGAAGTCTGGAGCGTGAAGCAGAAGAAGCAGAAGAAGGAGAAGGAGAAGGTGAAGTCTGGAGGGTGAATCAGAAGAAGTAGAAGAAGGAGAAGGAGAAGGTGAAGTCAGGAGGGTGAAGCAGAAGAAGCAGAAGAAGGAGAAGGAGAAGGTGAAGTCTGGAGGGTGAAGCAGAAGAAGCAGGAGAAGGAGAAGGAGAAGGTGAAGTCTGGAGGGTGAAGCAGAAGAAGCAGAAGAAGGAGAAGGAGAAAGTGAAGTCAGGAGGGTGAATCAGAAGAAGTAGAAGAAGGAGAAGGAGAAGGTGAAGTCTGGAGGGTGAATCAGAAGAAGTAGAAGAAGGAGAAGGAGAAGGTGAAGGCTGGAGGGTGAATCAGAAGAACCAGAATAAGGAGAAGGAGAAGGTGAAGTCTGGAGGGTGAATCAGAAGAACCAGAATAAGGAGAAGGAGAAGGTGAAGTCTGGAGGGTGAATCAGAAGAAGCAGAAGAAGGAGAAGGAGAAGGTGAAGTCTGGAGGGTGAATCAGAAGAGGTAGAAGAAGGAGAAGGAGAAGGTGAAGTCTGGAGGGTGAATCAGAAGAAGTAGAAGAAGGAGAAGGAGAAGGTGAGGTCTGGAGGGTGAATCAGAAGAAGCAGAAGAAGGAAAAGGAGAGGGTGAAGTCAGGAGGGTGAATCAGAAGAAGTAGAAGAAGGAGAAGGAGAAGGTGAAGTCTGGAGGGTGAATCAGAAGAAGCAGAAGAAGGAGAAGGAGAAGGTGAAGTCAGGAGGGAGAATCAGAAGAAGTAGAAGAAGGAGAGGGAGAAGGTGAAGTCTGGAGGGTGAATCAGAAGAAGTAGAAGAAGGAGAAGGAGAAGGTGAAGTCTGGAGGGTGAATCAGAAGAAGCAGAAGAAGGAGAAGGAGAAGGTGAAGTCAGGAGGGTGAATCAGAAGAAGTAGAAGAAGGAGAAGGAGAAGGTGAAGTCAGGAGGGTGAAGCAGAAGAAGTAGAAGAAGGAGAAGGAGAAGGTGAAGTCTGGAGGGTGAATCAGAAGAAGCAGAAGAAGGAGAAGGAGAAGGTGAAGTCTGGAGGGTGAATCAGAAGAAGTAGAAGAAGGAGAAGGGGAAGGTGAAGTCTGGAGGGTGAATCAGAAGAAGTAGAAGAAGGAGAAGGAGAAGGTGAAGTCTGGAGGGTGAATCAGAAGAAGCAGAAAAAGGAGATGGAGAAGGTGAAGTCAGGAGGGAGAATCAGAAGAAGTAGAAGAAGGAGAAGGAGAAGGTGAAGTTAGGAGAGTGAATCAGAAGAAGCAGCAGAAGGAGAACGAGAAGGTGAAGTTAGGAGAGTGAATCAGAAGAAGCAGAAGAAGGAGAAGGAGAAGGTGAAGTCAGGGGGGTGAAGCAGAAGAAGTAGAAGAAGGAGAAGGAGAAGGTGAAGTCAGGAGGGTGAAGCAGAAGAAGCAGAAGAAGGAGAAGGAGAAGGTGAAGTCTGGAGGGCGCAGCAGAAGAAGCAGAAGAAGGAGAAGGAGAAGGTGAAGTCTGGAGGGTGAATCAGAAGAAGCAGAAGAAGGAGAAGGAGAAGGTGAAGTCTGGAGGGTGAATCAGAAGAAGCAGAAGAAGGAGAAGGAGAAGGTGAAGTCTGGAGGGTGAATCAGAAGAATCAGAAGAAGGAGAAGGAGAAGTTGAAGTCTGGAGGGTGAATCAGAAGAAGCAGAAGAAAGAGAAGGAGAAGGTGAAGTCTGGAGGGTGAAGCAGAAGAAGTAGAAGAAGGAGAAGGAGAAGGTGAAGTCTGGAGGGTGAATCAGAAGAAGCAGAAGAAGGAGAAGGAGAAGGTGAAGGCTGGAGGGTGAATCAGAAGAAGCAGAAGAAGGAGAAGGAGAAGTTGAAGTCTGGAGGGTGAATCAGAAGAAGCAGAAGAAGGAGAAGGAGAAGGTGAAGTCTGGAGGGTGAATCAGAAGAAGCAGAAGAAGGAGAAGGAGAAGGTGAAGTCTGGAGGGTGAATCAGAAGAATCAGAAGGAGGAGAAGGAGAGGGTGAAGTCTGGAGGGTGAATCAGAAGAAGCAGAAGAAAGAGAAGGAGAAGGTGAAGTCTGGAGGGTGAAGCAGAAGAAACAGAAGAAGGAGAAGGAGAAGGTGAAGACTGGAGGGTGAATCTGAAGAAGGAGAAGAAGGAGAAGGAGAAGGTGAAGTCTGGAGGGTGAATCAGAAGAAGTAGAAGAAGGAGAAGGAGAAGGTGAAGTCTGGAGGGTGAATCAGAAGAAGCAGAAGAAGGAGAAGGAGAAGGTAAAGTCTGGAGGGTGAATCAGAAGAAGCAGAAGAAGGAGAAGGAGAAGATGAAGTCTGGAGGGTGAATCAGAAGAAGCAGAAGAAGGAGAAGGAGAAGGTGAAGTCTGGAGGGTGAAACAGAAGAAGCAGAAGAAGTAGAAGGAGAAGGTGAAGTCTGGAGGGTGAATCAGAAGAAGTAGAAGAAGGAGAAGGAGAAGGTGAAGTCAGGAGAGTGAAGCAGAAGAAGCAGAAGAAGGAGAAGGAGAAGGTGAAGTCTGGAGGGTGAAGCAGAAGAAGCAGAAGAAGGAGAAGGAGAAGGTGATGTCTGGAGGGCGAAGCAGAAGAAGCAGAAGAAGGAGAAGGAGAAGGTGAAGTCTGGAGGGTGAAGCAGAGGAAGCAGAAGAAGGAGAAGGAGAAGGTGAAGTCTGGAGGGTGAATCAGAAGAAGTAGAAGAAGGAGAAGGAGAAGGTGAAGTCAGGAGGGTGAAGCAGAAGAAGCAGAAGAAGGAGAAGGAGAAGGTGAAGTCAGGAGGGTGAATCGGAAGAAGTAGAAGAAGGAGAAGGAGAAGGTGAAGTCTGGAGGGTGAATCAGAAGAAGTAGAAGAAGGAGAAGGAGAAGGTGAAGTCTGGAGGGTGAATCAGAAGAAGCAGAAGAAGGAGAAGGAGAAGGTGATGTCTGGAGGGCGAATCAGAAGAAGCAGAAGAAGGAGAAGGAGAAGGTGATGTCTGGAGGGTAAAGCAGAAGAAGCAGAAGAAGGAGAAGGAGAAGGTGAAGTCTGGAGGGTGAATCAGAAGAAGTAGAAGAAGGAGAAGGAGAAGGTGAAGTCAGGAGGGTGAAGCAGAAGAAGCAGAAGAAGGAGAAGGAGAATGTGAAGTCAGGAGGGTGAATCGGAAGAAGTAGAAGAAGGAGAAGGAGAAGGTGAAGTCTGGAGGGTGAATCAGAAGAAGTAGAAGAAGGAGAAGGAGAAGGTGAAGTCTGGAGGGTGAATCAGAAGAAGTAGAAGAAGGAGAAGGGGAAGGTGAAGTCTGGAGGGTGAATCAGAAGAAGCAGAAGAAGGAGAAGGAGAAGGTGAAGTCTGGAGGGAGAAGCAGAAGAAGTAGAAGAAGGAGAAGGAGAAGGTGAAGTCTGGAGGGTGAATCAGAAGAAGTAGAAGAAGGAGAAGGAGAAGGTGAAGTCTGGAGGGTGAATCAGAAGAAGTAGAAGAAGGAGAAGGAGAAGGTGAAGTCTGGAGGGTGAATCAGAAGAAACAGAAGAAGGAGAAGGAGAAGGTGAAGTCTGGAGGGTGAATCAGAAGAAGTAGAAGAAGGAGAAGGAGAAGGTGTAGTCTGGAGGGTGAATCAGAAGAAGTAGACGAAGGAGTAGGAGAAGGTGAAGTCTGGAGGGTGAATGAGAAGAAGCAGAAGAAGGAGAAGGAGAAGGTGAAGTCTGGAGGGTGAAACAGAAGAAGTAGAAGAAGGAGAAGGAGAAGGTGAAGTCTGGAGGGTGAATCAGAAGAAGCAGAAGAAGGAGAAGGAGAAGGTGAAGTCTGGAGGGTGAATCAGAAGAAGCAGAAGAAGGAGAAGGAGAAGGTGAAGTCTGGAGGGTGAAACAGAAGAAGCAGAATAAGGAGAAGGAGAAGGTGAAGTCAGGAGGGTGAATCAGAAGAAGCAGAAGAAGGAGAAGGAGAAGGTGAAGTAAGGAGGGTGAATCAGAAGAAGCAGAAGAAGGAGAAGGAGAAGGTGAAGTCTGGAGTGTGAAGCATAAGAAGCAAGAGAAGGAGAAGGTGAAGTCTGGAGGGTGAATCAGAAGAAGCAGAAGAAGGAGAAGGAGAAGCTGAAGTCTGGAGGGTGAAGCAGAAGAAGTAGAAGAAGGAGAAGGAGAAGGTGAAGTCAGGAGGGTGAATCAGAAGAAGTAGAAGAAGGAGAAGGAGAAGGTGAAGTCAGGAGGGTGAATCAGAAGAAGCAGAAGAAGGAGAAGGAGAAGGTGAAGTCTGGAGGGTGAATCAGAAGAATCAGAAGAAGGAGAAGGAGAAGTTGAAGTCTAGAGGGTGAATCAGAAGAAGCAGAAGAAAGAGAAGGAGAAGGTGAAGTCTGGAGGGTGAAGCAGAAGAAACAGAAGAAGGAGAAGGAGAAGGTGAAGACTGGAGGGTGAATCTGAAGAAGTAGAAGAAGGAGAAGGAGAAGGTGAAGTCTGGAGGGTGAATCAGAAGAAGTAGAAGAAGGAGAAGGAGAAGGTGAAGTCTGGAGGGTGAATCAGAAGAAGCAGAAGAAGGAGAAGGAGAAGGTGAAGTCTGGAGGGTGAATCAGAAGAATCAGAAGAAGGAGAAGGAGAGGGTGAAGTCTGGAGGGTGAATCAGAAGAAGCAGAAGAAAGAGAAGGAGAAGGTGAAGTCTGGAGGGTGAAGCAGAAGAAACAGAAGAAGGAGAAGGAGAAGGTGAAGACTGGAGGGTGAATCTGAAGAAGTAGAAGAAGGAGAAGGAGAAGGTGAAGTCTGGAGGGTGAATCAGAAGAAGTAGAAGAAGGAGAAGGAGAAGGTGAAGTCTGGAGGGTGAATCAGAAGAAGCAGAAGAAGGAGAAGGAGAAGGTGAAGTCTGGAGGGTGAATCAGAAGAAGCAGAAGAAGGAGAAGGAGAAGATGAAGTCTGGAGGGTGAATCACAAGAAGCAGAAGAAGGAGAAGGAGAAGGTGAAGTCTGGAGGGTGAAACAGAAGAAGCAGAAGAAGGAGAAGGAGAAGGTGAAGTCTGGAGGGTGAATCAGAAGAAGCAGAAGAAGGAGAAGGAGAAGGTGAAGTCAGGAGGGTGAATCAGAAGAAGCAGAAGAAGGAGAAGGAGAAGGTGAAGTTAGGAGGGTGAATCAGAAGAAGCAAGAGAAGGAGAAGGAGCAGGTGAAGTCAGGGGGGTGAAGCAGAAGAAGTAGAAGAAGGAGAAGGAGAAGGTGAAGTCAGGACGGTGAAGCAGAAGAAGCAGAAGAAGGAGAAGGAGAAGGTGAAGTCTGGAGGGCGCAGCAGAAGAAGCAGAAGAAGGAGAAGGAGAAGGTGAAGTCTGGAGGGTGAAGCAGAAGAAGCAGAAGAAGGAGAAGGAGAAGGTGAAGTCTGGAGGGTGAATCAGAAGAAGTAGAAGAAGGAGAAGGAGAAGGTGAAGTCAGGAGAGTGAAGCAGAAGAAGCAGAAGAAGGAGAAGGAGAAGGTGAAGTCTGGAGGGTGAAGCAGAAGAAGCAGAAGAAGGAGAAGGAGAAGGTGATGTCTGGAGGGCGAAGCAGAAGGAGCAGAAGAAGGAGAAGGAGAAGGTGAAGTCTGGAGGGTGAAGCAGAGGAAGCAGAAGAAGGAGAAGGAGAAGGTGAAGTCTGGAGGGTGAATCAGAAGTAGTAGAAGAAGGAGAAGGAGAAGGTGAAGTCAGGAGGGTGAAGCAGAAGAAGCAGAAGAAGGAGAAGGAGAAGGTGAAGTCAGGATGGTGAATCGGAAGAAGTAGAAGAAGGAGAAGGAGAAGGTGAAGTCTGGAGGGTGAATCAGAAGAAGTAGAAGAAGGAGAAGTAGAAGGTGAAGTCTGGAGGGTGAATCAGAAGAAGTAGAAGAAGGAGAAGGAGAAGGTGAAGTCTGGAGGGTGAATCAGAAGAAGCAGAAGAAGGAGAAGGAGAAGGTGAAGTCTGGAGGGAGAAGCAGAAGAAGTAGAAGAAGGAGAAGGAGAAGGTGAAGTCTGGAGGGTGAATCAGAAGAAGTAGAAGAAGGAGAAGGAGAAGGTGAAGTCTGGAGGGTGAATCAGAAGAAGCAGAAGAAGGAGAAGGAGAAGGTGAAGTCTGGAGGGTGAATCAGAAGAAGCAGAAGAAGGAGAAGGAGAAGGTGAAGTCTGGAGGGTGAAACAGAAGAAGCAGAATAAGGAGAAGGAGAAGGTGAAGTCAGGAGGGTGAATCAGAAGAAGCAGAAGAAGGAGAAGGAGAAGGTGAAGTAAGGAGGGTGAATCAGAAGAAGCAGAAGAAGGAGAAGGAGAAGGTGAAGTCTGGAGTGTGAAGCAGAAGAAGCAAAAGAAGGAGAAGGAGAAGGTGAAGTCTGGAGGGTGAATCAGAAGAAGTAGAAGAAGGAGAAGGAGAAGGTGAAGTCTGGAGGGTGAAGCAGAAGAAGTAGAAGAAGGAGAAGGAGAAGGTGAAGTCAGGAGGGTGAATCAGAAGAAGTAGAAGAAGGAGAAGGAGAAGGTGAAGTCAGGAGGGTGAATCAGAAGAAGCAGAAGAAGGAGAAGGAGAAGGTGAAGTCTGGAGGGTGAATCAGAAGAATCAGAAGAAGGAGAAGGAGAAGGTGAAGTCTGGAGGGTGAATCAGAAGAAGCAGAAGAAAGAGAAGGAGAAGGTGAAGTCTGGAGGGTGAATCAGAAGAAGCAGAAGAAGGAGAAGGAGAAGGTGAAGTCTGGAGGGAGAAGCAGAAGAAGTAGAAGAAGGAGAAGGAGAAGGTGAAGTCTGGAGGGTGAATCAGAAGAAGTAGAAGAAGGAGAAGGAGAAGGTGAAGTCTGGAGGGTGAATCAGAAGAAGTAGAAGAAGGAGAAGGAGAAGGTGAAGTCTGGAGGGTGAATCAGAAGAAACAGAAGAAGGAGAAGGAGAAGGTGAAGTCTGGAGGGTGAATCAGAAGAAGTAGAAGAAGGAGAAGGAGAAGGTGTAGTCTGGAGGGTGAATCAGAAGAAGTAGACGAAGGAGAAGGAGAAGGAGAAGTCTGGAGGGTGAACCAGAAGAAGCAGAAGAAGGAGAAGGAGAAGGTGAAGTCTGGAGGGTGAATCAGAAGAAGTAGAAGAAGGAGAAGGAGCAGGTGAAGTCTGGAGGGTGAATCAGAAGAAGCAGAAGAAGGAGAAGGAGATGGTGAAGTCTATAGGGTGAATCAGAAGAAGTAGAAGAAGGAGAAGGAGCAGGTGACGTCTGGAGGGTGAATCAGAAGAAGCAGAAGAAGGAGAAGGAGATGGTGAAGTAAGGAGGGTGAATCAGAAGAAGCAGAAGAAGGAGAAGGAGAAGGTGAAGTCTGGAGTGTGAAGCAGAAGAAGCAAAAGAAGGAGAAGGAGAAGGTGAAGTCTGGAGGGTGAATCAGAAGAAGCAGAAGAAGGAGAAGGAGAAGGTGAAGTCTGGAGGGTGAAGCAGAAGAAGTAGAAGAAGGAGAAGGAGAAGGTGAAGTCAGGAGGGTGAATCAGAAGAAGTAGAAGAAGGAGAAGGACAAGGTGAAGTCAGGAGGGTGAATCAGAAGAAGCAGAAGAAGGAGAAGGAGAAGGTGAAGTCTGGACGGTGAATCAGAAGAATCAGAAGAAGGAGAAGGAGAAGGTGAAGTCTGGAGGGTGAATCAGAAGAAGCAGAAGAAAGAGAAGGAGAAGGTGAAGTCTGGAGGGTGAATCAGAAGAAGTAGAAGAAGGAGAAGGAGAAGGTGAAGTCTGGAGGGTGAATCAGAAAAAGCAGAAGAAGGAGAAGGAGAAGGTGAAGTCTGGAGGGTGAATCAGAAGAAGCAGAAGAAGGAGAAGGAGAAGGTGAAGTCTGGAGGGTGAATCAGAAGAAGCAGAAGAAGGAGAAGGAGAAGGTGAAGTCTGGAGGGTGAATCAGAAGAAGCAGAATAAGGAGAAGGAGAAGGTGAAGTCTGGAGGGTGAATCAGAAGAAGCAGAAAAAGGAGAAGGAGAAGGTGAAGTCTGAAGGGTGAATCAGAAGAAGTAGAAGAAGGAGAAGGAGAAGGTGAAGTCTGGAGGGTGAAGCAGAAGAAGTAGAAGAAAGAGAAGGAGAAGGTGAAGTCAGGAGGGTGAATCAGAAGAAGTAGAAGAAGGAGAAGGAGAAGGTGAAGTCTGGAGGGTGAATCAGAAGAAGTAGAAGAAGGAGAAGGAGAAGGTGAAGTCTGGAGGGTGAAGCAGAAGAAGTAGAAGAAGGAGAAGGAGAAGGTGAAGTCAGGAGGGTGAATCAGAAGAAGTAGAAGAAGGAGAAGGAGAAGGTGAAGTCAGGAGGGTGAATCAGAAGAAGCAGAAGAAGGAGAAGGAGAAGGTGAAGTCTGGAGGGTGAATCAGAAGAATCAGAAGAAGGAGAAGGAGAAGATGAAGTCTGGAGGGTGAATCAGAAGAAGCAGAAGAAGGAGAAGGAGAAGGTGAAGTCTGGAGGGTGGAGCAGAAGAAGCAGAAGAAGGAGAAGGAGAAGGTGAAGTCTGGAGGGTGAATCAGAAGAAGCAGAAGAAGGAGAAGGAGAAGGTGAAGTCAGGAGGGTGAATCAGAAGAAGCAGAAGAAGGAGAAGGAGAAGGTGAAGTTAGGAGGGTGAATCAGAAGAAGCAAGAGAAGGAGAAGGAGCAGGTGAAGTCAGGGGGGTGAAGCAGAAGAAGTAGAAGAAGGAGAAGGAGAAGGTGAAGTCAGGACGGTGAAGCAGAAGAAGCAGAAGAAGGAGAAGGAGAAGGTGAAGTCTGGAGGGCGCAGCAGAAGAAGCAGAAGAAGGAGAAGGAGAAGGTGAAGTCTGGAGGGTGAAGCAGAAGAAGCAGAAGAAGGAGAAGGAGAAGGTGAAGTCTGGAGGGTGAATCAGAAGAAGTAGAAGAAGGAGAAGGAGAAGGTGAAGTCAGGAGAGTGAAGCAGAAGAAGCAGAAGAAGGAGAAGGAGAAGGTGAAGTCTGGAGGGTGAAGCAGAAGAAGCAGAAG
This sequence comes from Somniosus microcephalus, assembly GCF_052327205.1. NCBI lineage: Eukaryota > Metazoa > Chordata > Chondrichthyes > Squaliformes > Somniosidae > Somniosus > Somniosus microcephalus. Next base: position 740,836 of record NW_028225273.1, on the reverse strand, counting down.
AAGGAGAAGGAGAAGGTGATGTCTGGAGGGCGAAGCAGAAGAAGCAGAAGAAGGAGAAGGAGAAGGTGAAGTCTGGAGGGTGAAGCAGAGGAAGCAGAAGAAGGAGAAGGAGAAGGTGAAGTCTGGAGGGTGAATCAGAAGTAGTAGAAGAAGGAGAAGGAGAAGGTGAAGTCAGGAGGGTGAAGCAGAAGAAGCAGAAGAAGGAGAAGGAGAAGGTGAAGTCAGGATGGTGAATCGGAAGAAGTAGAAGAAGGAGAAGGTGAAGTCTGGAGGGTGAATCAGAAGCAGTAGAAGAAGGAGAAGTAGAAGGTGAAGTCTGGAGGGTGAATCAGAAGAAGTAGAAGAAGGAGAAGGAGAAGGTGAAGTCTGGAGGGTGAATCAGAAGAAGCAGAAGAAGGAGAAGGAGAAGGTGAAGTCTGGAGGGAGAAGCAGAAGAAGTAGAAGAAGGAGAAGGAGAAGGTGAAGTCTGGAGGGTGAATCAGAAGAAGTAGAAGAAGGAGAAGGAGAAGGTGAAGTCTGGAGGGTGAATCAGAAGAAGCAGAAGAAGGAGAAGGAGAAGGTGAAGTCTGGAGGGTGAATCAGAAGAAGCAGAAGAAGGAGAAGGAGAAGGTGAAGTCTGGAGGGTGAAACAGAAGAAGCAGAATAAGGAGAAGGAGAAGGTGAAGTCAGGAGGGTGAATCAGAAGAAGCAGAAGAAGGAGAAGGAGAAGGTGAAGTAAGGAGGGTGAATCAGAAGAAGCAGAAGAAGGAGAAGGAGAAGGTGAAGTCTGGAGTGTGAAGCAGAAGAAGCAAAAGAAGGAGAAGGAGAAGGTGAAGTCTGGAGGGTGAATCAGAAGAAGTAGAAGAAGGAGAAGGAGAAGGTGAAGTCTGGAGGGTGAAGCAGAAGAAGTAGAAGAAGGAGAAGGAGAAGGTGAAGTCAGGAGGGTGAATCAGAAGAAGTAGAAGAAGGAGAAGGAGAAGGTGAAGTCAGGAGGGTGAATCAGAAGAAGCAGAAGAAGGAGAAGGAGAAGGTGAAGTCTGGAGGGTGAATCAGAAGAATCAGAAGAAGGAGAAGGAGAAGGTGAAGTCTGGAGGGTGAATCAGAAGAAGCAGAAGAAAGAGAAGGAGAAGGTGAAGTCTGGAGGGTGAATCAGAAGAAGCAGAAGAAGGAGAAGGAGAAGGTGAAGTCTGGAGGGAGAAGCAGAAGAAGTAGAAGAAGGAGAAGGAGAAGGTGAAGTCTGGAGGGTGAATCAGAAGAAGTAGAAGAAGGAGAAGGAGAAGGTGAAGTCTGGAGGGTGAATCAGAAGAAGTAGAAGAAGGAGAAGGAGAAGGTGAAGTCTGGAGGGTGAATCAGAAGAAACAGAAGAAGGAGAAGGAGAAGGTGAAGTCTGGAGGGTGAATCAGAAGAAGTAGAAGAAGGAGAAGGAGAAGGTGTAGTCTGGAGGGTGAATCAGAAGAAGTAGACGAAGGAGAAGGAGAAGGAGAAGTCTGGAGGGTGAACCAGAAGAAGCAGAAGAAGGAGAAGGAGAAGGTGAAGTCTGAAGGGTGAATCAGAAGAAGTAGAAGAAGGAGAAGGAGCAGGTGAAGTCTGGAGGGTGAATCAGAAGAAGCAGAAGAAGGAGAAGGAGATGGTGAAGTCTGGAGGGTGAATCAGAAGAAGTAGAAGAAGGAGAAGGAGCAGGTGAAGTCTGGAGGGTGAATCAGAAGAAGCAGAAGAAGGAGAAGGAGATGGTGAAGTAAGGAGGGTGAATCAGAAGAAGCAGAAGAAGGAGAAGGAGAAGGTGAAGTCTGGAGTGTGAAGCAGAAGAAGCAAAAGAAGGAGAAGGAGAAGGTGAAGTCTGGAGGGTGAATCAGAAGAAGCAGAAGAAGGAGAAGGAGAAGGTGAAGTCTGGAGGGTGAAGCAGAAGAAGTAGAAGAAGGAGAAGGAGAAGGTGAAGTCAGGAGGGTGAATCAGAAGAAGTAGAAGAAGGAGAAGGAGAAGGTGAAGTCAGGAGGGTGAATCAGAAGAAGCAGAAGAAGGAGAAGGAGAAGGTGAAGTCTGGACGGTGAATCAGAAGAATCAGAAGAAGGAGAAGGAGAAGGTGAAGTCTGGAGGGTGAATCAGAAGAAGCAGAAGAAAGAGGAGGAGAAGGTGAAGTCTGGAGGGTGAATCAGAAGAAGTAGAAGAAGGAGAAGGAGAAGGTGAAGTCTGGAGGGTGAATCAGAAAAAGCAGAAGAAGGAGAAGGAGAAGGTGAAGTCTGGAGGGTGAATCAGAAGAAGCAGAAGAAGGAGAAGGAGAAGGTGAAGTCTGGAGGGTGAATCAGAAGAAGCAGAAGAAGGAGAAGGAGAAGGTGAAGTCTGGAGGGTGAATCAGAAGAAGCAGAATAAGGAGAAGGAGAAGGTGAAGTCTGGAGGGTGAATCAGAAGAAGCAGAAAAAGGAGAAGGAGAAGGTGAAGTCTGAAGGGTGAATCAGAAGAAGTAGAAGAAGGAGAAGGAGAAGGTGAAGTCTGGAGGGTGAAGCAGAAGAAGTAGAAGAAAGAGAAGGAGAAGGTGAAGTCAGGAGGGTGAATCAGAAGAAGTAGAAGAAGGAGAAGGAGAAGGTGAAGTCTGGAGGGTGAATCAGAAGAAGTAGAAGAAGGAGAAGGAGAAGGTGAAGTCTGGAGGGTGAAGCAGAAGAAGTAGAAGAAGGAGAAGGAGAAGGTGAAGTCAGGAGGGTGAATCAGAAGAAGTAGAAGAAGGAGAAGGAGAAGGTGAAGTCAGGAGGGTGAATCAGAAGAAGCAGAAGAAGGAGAAGGAGAAGGTGAAGTCTGGAGGGTGAATCAGAAGAATCAGAAGAAGGAGAAGGAGAAGATGAAGTCTGGAGGGTGAATCAGAAGAAGCAGAAGAAGGAGAAGGAGAAGGTGAAGTCTGGAGGGTGAAACAGAAGAAGCAGAAGAAGGAGAAGGAGAAGGTGAAGTCTGGAGGGTGAATCAGAAGAAGCAGAAGAAGGAGAAGGAGAAGGTGAAGTCAGGAGGGTGAATCAGAAGAAGCAGAAGAAGGAGAAGGAGAAGGTGAAGTTAGGAGGGTGAATCAGAAGAAGCAAGAGAAGGAGAAGGAGCAGGTGAAGTCAGGGGGTGAAGCAGAAGAAGTAGAAGAAGGAGAAGGAGAAGGTGAAGTCAGGACGGTGAAGCAGAAGAAGCAGAAAAAGGAGAAGGAGAAGGTGAAGTCTGGAGGGCGCAGCAGAAGAAGCAGAAGAAGGAGAAGGAGAAGGTGAAGTCTGGAGGGTGAAGCAGAAGAAGCAGAAGAAGGAGAAGGAGAAGGTGAAGTCTGGAGGGTGAATCAGAAGAAGTAGAAGAAGGAGAAGGAGAAGGTGAAGTCAGGAGAGTGAAGCAGAAGAAGCAGAAGAAGGAGAAGGAGAAGGTGAAGTCTGGAGGGTGAAGCAGAAGAAGCAGAAGAAGGAGAAGGAGAAGGTGATGTCTGGAGGGTGAAGCAGAAGAAGCAGAAGAAGGAGAAGGAGAAGGTGAAGTCTGGAGGGTGAAGCAGAGGAAGCAGAAGAAGGAGAAGGAGAAGGTGAAGTCTGGAGGGTGAATCAGAAGAAGTAGAAGAAGGAGAATGAGAAGGTGAAGTCAGGAGGGTGAAGCAGAAGAAGCAGAAGAAGGAGAAGGAGAAGGTGAAGTCAGGAGGGTGAATCGGAAGAAGTAGAAGAAGGAGAAGGAGAAGGTGAAGTCTGGAGGGTGAATCAGAAGAAGTAGAAGAAGGAGAAGTAGAAGGTGAAGTCTGGAGGGTGAATCAGAAGAAGTAGAAGAAGGAGAAGGAGAAGGTGAAGTCTGGAGGGTGAATCAGAAGAAGCAGAAGAAGGAGAAGGAGAAGGTGAAGTCTGGAGGGAGAAGCAGAAGAAGTAGAAGAAGGAGAAGGAGAAGGTGAAGTCTGGAGGGTGAATCAGAAGAAGTAGAAGAAGGAGAAGGAGAAGGTGAAGTCTGGAGGGTGAATCAGAAGAAGCAGAAGAAGGAGAAGGAGAAGGTGAAGTCTGGAGGGTGAATCAGAAGAAGCAGAAGAAGGAGAAGGAGAAGGTGAAGTCTGGAGGGTGAAACAGAAGAAGCAGAATAAGGAGAAGGAGAAGGTGAAGTCAGGAGGGTGAATCAGAAGAAGCAGAAGAAGGAGAAGGAGAAGGTGAAGTAAGGAGGGTGAATCAGAAGAAGCAGAAGAAGGAGAAGGAGAAGGTGAAGTCTGGAGTGTGAAGCAGAAGAAGCAAAAGAAGGAGAAGGAGAAGGTGAAGTCTGGAGGGTGAATCAGAAGAAGTAGAAGAAGGAGAAGGAGAAGGTGAAGTCTGGAGGGTGAAGCAGAAGAAGTAGAAGAAGGAGAAGGAGAAGGTGAAGTCAGGAGGGTGAATCAGAAGAAGTAGAAGAAGGAGAAGGAGAAGGTGAAGTCAGGAGGGTGAATCAGAAGAAGCAGAAGAAGGAGAAGGAGAAGGTGAAGTCTGGAGGGTGAATCAGAAGAATCAGAAGAAGGAGAAGGAGAAGGTGAAGTCTGGAGGGTGAATCAGAAGAAGCAGAAGAAAGAGAAGGAGAAGGTGAAGTCTGGAGGGTGAATCGGAAGAAGCAGAAGAAGGAGAAGGAGAAGGTGAAGTCTGGAGGGAGAAGCAGAAGAAGTAGAAGAAGGAGAAGGAGAAGGTGAAGTCTGGAGGGTGAATCAGAAGAAGTAGAAGAAGGAGAAGGAGAAGGTGAAGTCTGGAGGGTGAATCAGAAGAAGTAGAAGAAGGAGAAGGAGAAGGTGAAGTCTGGAGGGTGAATCAGAAGAAACAGAAGAAGGAGAAGGAGAAGGTGAAGTCTGGAGGGTGAACCAGAAGAAGCAGAAGAAGGAGAAGGAGAAGGTGAAGTCTGGAGGGTGAATCAGAAGAAGTAGAAGAAGGAGAAGGAGAAGGTGAAGTCTGGAGGGTGAAGCAGAAGAAGTAGAAGAAGGAGAAGGAGAAGGTGAAGTCAGGAGGGTGAATCAGAAGAAGTAGAAGAAGGAGAAGGAGAAGGTGAAGTCAGGAGGGTGAATCAGAAGAAGCAGAAGAAGGAGAAGGAGAAGGTGAAGTCTGGAGGGTGAATCAGAAGAAGCAGAAGAATGAGAAGGAGAAGGTGAAGTCTGGAGGGTGTATCAGAAGAAGTAGAAGAAGGAGAAGGAGATGGTGAAGTCTGGAGGGTGAATCAGAAGAAGCAGAAGAAGGAGAAGGAGAAGGTGAAGTCTGGAGGGTGAATCAGAAGAAGCAGAAGAAGGAGAAGGAGAAGATGAAGTCTGGAGGGTGAATCAGAAGAAGCAGAAGAAGGAGAAGGAGAAGGTGAAGTCTGGAGGGTGAAACAGAAGAAGCAGAAGAAGGAGAAGGAGAAGGTGAAGTCTGGAGGGTGAATCAGAAGAAGCAGAAGAAGGAGAAGGAGAAGGTGAAGTCAGGAGGGTGAATCAGAAGAAGCAGAAGAAGGAGAAGGAGAAGGTGAAGTTAGGAGGGTGAATCAGAAGAAGCAAGAGAAGGAGAAGGAGCAGGTGAAGTCAGGGGGGTGAAGCAGAAGAAGTAGAAGAAGGAGAAGGAGAAGGTGAAGTCAGGACGGTGAAGCAGAAGAAGCAGAAAAAGGAGAAGGAGAAGGTGAAGTCTGGAGGGCGCAGCAGAAGAAGCAGAAGAAGGAGAAGGAGAAGGTGAAGTCTGGAGGGTGAAGCAGAAGAAGCAGAAGAAGGAGAAGGAGAAGGTGAAGTCTGGAGGGTGAATCAGAAGAAGTAGAAGAAGGAGAAGGAGAAGGTGAAGTCAGGAGAGTGAAGCAGAAGAAGCAGAAGAAGGAGAAGGAGAAGGTGAAGTCTGGAGGGTGAAGCAGAAGAAGCAGAAGAAGGAGAAGGAGAAGGTGATGTCTGGAGGGCGAAGCAGAAGAAGCAGAAGAAGGAGAAGGAGAAGGTGAAGTCTGGAGGGTGAAGCAGAGGAAGCAGAAGAAGGAGAAGGAGAAGGTGAAGTCTGGAGGGTGAATCAGAAGAAGTAGAAGAAGGAGAATGAGTAGGTGAAGTCAGGAGGGTGAAGCAGAAGAAGCAGAAGAAGGAGAAGGAGAAGATGAAGTCAGGAGGGTGAATCGGAAGAAGTAGAAGAAGGAGAAGGAGAAGGTGAAGTCTGGAGGGTGAATCAGAAGAAGTAGAAGAAGGAGAAGTAGATGGTGAAGTCTGGAGGGTGAATCAGAAGAAGTAGAAGAAGGAGAAGGAGAAGGTGAAGTAAGGAGGGTGAATCAGAAGAAGCAGAAGAAGGAGAAGGAGAAGGTGAAGTCTGGAGTGTGAAGCAGAAGAAGCAAAAGAAGGAGAAGGAGAAGGTGAAGTCTGGAGGGTGAATCAGAAGAAGTAGAAGAAGGAGAAGGAGAAGGTGAAGTCTGGAGGGTGAAGCAGAAGAAGTAGAAGAAGGAGAAGGTGAAGTCAGGAGGGTGAATCAGAAGAAGTAGAAGAAGGAGAAGGAGAAGGTGAAGTCAGGAGGGTGAATCAGAAGAAGCAGAAGAAGGAGAAGGAGAAGGTGAAGTCTGGAGGGTGAATCAGAAGAATCAGAAGAAGGAGAAGGAGAAGGTGAAGTCTGGAGGGTGAATCAGAAGAAGCAGAAGAAAGAGAAGGAGAAGGTGAAGTCTGGAGGGTGAATCAGAAGAAGCAGAAGAAGGAGAAGGAGAAGGTGAAGTCTGGAGGGAGAAGCAGAAGAAGTAGAAGAAGGAGAAGAAGAAGGTGAAGTCTGGAGGGTGAATCAGAAGAAGTAGAAGAAGGAGAAGGAGAAGGTGAAGTCTGGAGGGTGAATCAGAAGAAGTAGAAGAAGGAGAAGGAGAAGGTGAAGTCTGGAGGGTGAATCAGAAGAAACAGAAGAAGGAGAAGGAGAAGGTGAAGTCTGGAGGGTGAATCAGAAGAAGTAGAAGAAGGAGAAGGAGAAGGTGTAGTCTGGAGGGTGAATCAGAAGAAGTAGACGAAGGAGAAGGAGAAGGTGAAGTCTGGAGGGTGAACCAGAAGAAGCAGAAGAAGGAGAAGGAGAAGGTGAAGTCTGGAGGGTGAATCAGAAGAAGTAGAAGAAGGAGAAGGAGAAGGTGAAGTCTGGAGGGTGAATCAGAAGAAGCAGAAGAAGGAGAAGGAGAAGGTGAAGTCTGGAGGGTGAATCAGAAGAAGCAGAAGAAGGAGAAGGAGAAGGTGAAGTCTGGAGGGTGAAACAGAAGAAGCAGAATAAGGAGAAGGAGAAGGTGAAGTCAGGAGGGTGAATCAGAAGAAGTAGAAGAAGGAGAATGAGAAGGTGAAGTCAGGAGGGTGAAGCAGAAGAAGCAGAAGAAGGAGAAGGAGAAGGTGAAGTCAGGAGGGTGAATCGGAAGAAGTAGAAGAAGGAGAAGGAGAAGGTGAAGTCTGGAGGGTGAATCAGAAGAAGTAGAAGAAGGAGAAGTAGAAGGTGAAGTCTGGAGGGTGAATCAGAAGAAGTAGAAGAAGGAGAAGGAGAAGGTGAAGTCTGGAGGGTGAATCAGAAGAAGCAGAAGAAGGAGAAGGAGAAGGTGAAGTCTGGAGGGAGAAGCAGAAGAAGTAGAAGAAGGAGAAGGAGAAGGTGAAGTCTGGAGGGTGAATCAGAAGAAGTAGAAGAAGGAGAAGGAGAAGGTGAAGTCTGGAGGGTGAATCAGAAGAAGCAGAAGAAGGAGAAGGAGAAGGTGAAGTCTGGAGGGTGAATCAGAAGAAGCAGAAGAAGGAGAAGGAGAAGGTGAAGTCTGGAGGGTGAAACAGAAGAAGCAGAATAAGGAGAAGGAGAAGGTGAAGTCAGGAGGGTGAATCAGAAGAAGCAGAAGAAGGAGAAGGAGAAGGTGAAGTAAGGAGGGTGAATCAGAAGAAGCAGAAGAAGGAGAAGGAGAAGGTGAAGTCTGGAGTGTGAAGCAGAAGAAGCAAAAGAAGGAGAAGGAGAAGGTGAAGTCTGGAGGGTGAATCAGAAGAAGTAGAAGAAGGAGAAGGAGAAGGTGAAGTCTGGAGGGTGAAGCAGAAGAAGTAGAAGAAGGAGAAGGAGAAGGTGAAGTCAGGAGGGTGAATCAGAAGAAGTAGAAGAAGGAGAAGGAGAAGGTGAAGTCAGGAGGGTGAATCAGAAGAAGCAGAAGAAGGAGAAGGAGAAGGTGAAGTCTGGAGGGTGAATCAGAAGAATCAGAAGAAGGAGAAGGAGAAGGTGAAGTCTGGAGGGTGAATCAGAAGAAGCAGAAGAAAGAGAAGGAGAAGGTGAAGTCTGGAGGGTGAATCAGAAGAAGCAGAAGAAGGAGAAGGAGAAGGTGAAGGCTGGAGGGAGAAGCAGAAGAAGTAGAAGAAGGAGAAGGAGAAGGTGAAGTCTGGAGGGTGAATCAGAAGAAGTAGAAGAAGGAGAAGGAGAAGGTGAAGTCTGGAGGGTGAATCAGAAGAAGTAGAAGAAGGAGAAGGAGAAGGTGAAGTCTGGAGGGTGAATCAGAAGAAACAGAAGAAGGAGAAGGAGAAGGTGAAGTCTGGAGGGTGAATCAGAAGAAGTAGAAGAAGGAGAAGGAGAAGGTGTAGTCTGGAGGGTGAATCAGAAGAAGTAGACGAAGGAGAAGGAGAAGGTGAAGTCTGGAGGGTGAACCAGAAGAAGCAGAAGAAGGAGAAGGAGAAGCTGAAGTCTGGAGGGTGAATCAGAAGAAGTAGAAGAAGGAGAAGGAGAAGGTGAAGTCTGGAGGGTGAATCAGAAGAAGCAGAAGAAGGAGAAGGAGAAGGTGAAGTCTGGAGGGTGAATCAGAAGAAGCAGAAGAAGGAGAAGGAGAAGGTGAAGTCTGGAGGGTGAAACAGAAGAAGCAGAATAAGGAGAAGGAGAAGGTGAAGTCTGGAGGGTGAAGCAGAAGAAGCAAAAGAAGGAGAAGGAGAAGGTGAAGTCTGGAGGGTGAATCAGAAGAAGCAGAAGAAGGAGAAGGAGAAGGTGAAGTCTGGAGGGTGAACCAGAAGAAGCAGAAGAAGGAGAAGGAGAAGCTGAAGTCTGGAGGGTGAATCAGAAGAAGTAGAAGAAGGAGAAGGAGAAGGTGAAGTCTGGAGGGTGAATCAGAAGAAGCAGAAGAAGGAGAAGGAGAAGGTGAAGTAAGGAGGGTGAATCAGAAGAAGCAGAAGAAGGAGAAGGAGAAGGTGAAGTCTGGAGTGTGAAGCAGAAGAAGCAAAAGAAGGAGAAGGAGAAGGTGAAGTCTGGAGGGTGAATCAGAAGAAGCAGAAGAAGGAGAAGGAGAAGGTGAAGTCTGGAGGGTGAAGCAGAAGAAGTAGAAGTAGGAGAAGGAGAAGGTGAAGTCAGGAGGGTGAATCAGAAGAAGTAGAAGAAGGAGAAGGAGAAGGTGAAGTCAGGAGGGTGAATCAGAAGAAGCAGAAGAAGGAGAAGGAGAAGGTGAAGTCTGGACGGTGAATCAGAAGAATCAGAAGAAGGAGAAGGAGAAGATGAAGTCTGGAGGGTGAATCAGAAGAAGCAGAATAAAGAGAAGGAGAAGGTGAAGTCTGGAGGGTGAATCAGAAGAAGTAGAAGAAGGAGAAGGAGAAGGTGAAGTCTGGAGGGTGAATCAGAAAAAGCAGAAGAAGGAGAAGGAGAAGGTGAAGTCTGGAGGGTGAATCAGAAGAAGCAGAAGAAGGAGAAGGAGAAGGTGAAGTCTGGAGGGTGAATCAGAAGAATCAGAAGAAGGAGAAGGAGAAGGTGAAGTCTGGAGGGTGAATCAGAAGAAGCAGAAGAAGGAGAAGGAGAAGGTGAAGTCTGGAGGGTGAATCAGAAGAAGCAGAAGAAGGAGAAGGAGAAGGTGAAGTCTGGAGGGTGAATCAGAAGAAGCAGAATAAGGAGAAGGAGAAGGTGAAGTCTGGAGGGTGAATCAGAAGAAGCAGAAAAAGGAGAAGGAGAAGGTGAAGTCTGAAGGGTGAATCAGAAGAAGTAGAAGAAGGAGAAGGAGAAGGGGAAGTCTGGAGGGTGAAGCAGAAGAAGTAGAAGAAAGAGAAGGAGAAGGTGAAGTCAGGAGGGTGAATCAGAAGAAGTAGAAGAAGGAGAAGGAGAAGGTGAAGTCTGGAGGGTGAATCAGAAGAAGTAGAAGAAGGAGAAGGAGAAGGTGAAGTCTGGAGGGTGAAGCAGAAGAAGTAGAAGAAGGAGAAGGAGAAGGTGAAGTCAGGAGGGTGAATCAGAAGAAGTAGAAGAAGGAGAAGGAGAAGGTGAAGTCAGGAGGGTGAATCAGAATAAGCAGAAGAAGGAGAAGGAGAAGGTGAAGTCTGGAGGGTGAATCAGAAGAATCAGAAGAAGGAGAAGGAGAAGGTGAAGTCTGGAGGGTGAATCAGAAGAAGTAGAAGAAGGAGAAGGAGATGGTGAAGTCTGGAGGGTGAATCAGAAGAAGCAGAAGAAGGAGAAGGAGAAGGTGAAGTCTGGAGGGTGAATCAGAAGAAGCAGAAGAAGGAGAAGGAGAAGATGAAGTCTGGAGGGTGAATCAGAAGAAGCAGAAGAAGGAGAAGGAGAAGGTGAAGTCTGGAGGGTGAAACAGAAGAAGCAGAAGAAGGAGAAGGAGAAGGTGAAGTCTGGAGGGTGAATCAGAAGAAGCAGAAGAAGGAGAAGGAGAAGGTGAAGTCAGGAGGGTGAATCAGAAGAAGCAGAAGAAGGAGAAGGAGAAGGTGAAGTTAGGAGGGTGAATCAGAAGAAGCAAGAGAAGGAGAAGGAGCAGGTGAAGTCAGGGGGGTGAAGCAGAAGAAGTAGAAGAAGGAGAAGGAGAAGGTGAAGTCAGGACGGTGAAGCAGAAGAAGCAGAAAAAGGAGAAGGAGAAGGTGAAGTCTGGAGGGCGCAGCAGAAGAAGCAGAAGAAGGAGAAGGAGAAGGTGAAGTCTGGAGGGTGAAGCAGAAGAAGCAGAAGAAGGAGAAGGAGAAGGTGAAGTCTGGAGGGTGAATCAGAAGAAGTAGAAGAAGGAGAAGGAGAAGGTGAAGTCAGGAGAGTGAAGCAGAAGAAGCAGAAGAAGGAGAAGGAGAAGGTGAAGTCTGGAGGGTGAAGCAGAAGAAGCAGAAGAAGGAGAAGGAGAAGGTGATGTCTGGAGGGCGAAGCAGAAGAAGCAGAAGAAGGAGAAGGAGAAGGTGAAGTCTGGAGGGTGAAGCAGAGGAAGCAGAAGAAGGAGAAGGAGAAGGTGAAGTCTGGAGGGTGAATCAGAAGAAGTAGAAGAAGGAGAATGAGAAGGTGAAGTCAGGAGGGTGAAGCAGAAGAAGCAGAAGAAGGAGAAGGAGAAGGTGAAGTCAGGAGGGTGAATCGGAAGAAGTAGAAGAAGGAGAAGGGGAAGGTGAAGTCTGGAGGGTGAATCAGAAGAAGTAGAAGAAGGAGAAGTAGAAGGTGAAGTCTGGAGGGTGAATCAGAAGAAGTAGAAGAAGGAGAAGGAGAAGGTGAAGTCTGGAGGGTGAATCAGAAGAAGCAGAAGAAGGAGAAGGAGAAGGTGAAGTCTGGAGGGAGAAGCAGAAGAAGTAGAAGAAGGAGAAGGAGAAGGTGAAGTCTGGAGGGTGAATCAGAAGAAGTAGAAGAAGGAGAAGGAGAAGGTGAAGTCTGGAGGGTGAATCAGAAGAAGCAGAAGAAGGAGAAGGAGAAGGTGAAGTCTGGAGGGTGAATCAGAAGAAGCAGAAGAAGGAGAAGGAGAAGGTGAAGTCTGGAGGGTGAAACAGAAGAAGCAGAATAAGGAGAAGGAGAAGGTGAAGTCAGGAGGGTGAATCAGAAGAAGCAGAAGAAGGAGAAGGAGAAGGTGAAGTAAGGAGGGTGAATCAGAAGAAGCAGAAGAAGGAGAAGGAGAAGGTGAAGTCTGGAGTGTGAAGCAGAAGAAGCAAAAGAAGGAGAAGGAGAAGGTGAAGTCTGGAGGGTGAATCAGAAGAAGTAGAAGAAGGAGAAGGAGAAGCTGAAGTCTGGAGGGTGAAGCAGAAGAAGTAGAAGAAGGAGAAGGAGAAGGTGAAGTCAGGAGGGTGAATCAGAAGAAGTAGAAGAAGGAGAAGGAGTAGGTGAAGTCAGGACGGTGAATCAGAAGAAGCAGAAGAAGGAGAAGGAGAAGGTGAAGTCTGGAGGGTGAATCAGAAGAATCAGAAGAAGGAGAAGGAGAAGGTGAAGTCTGGAGGGTGAATCAGAAGAAGCAGAAGAAAGAGAAGGAGAAGGTGAAGTCTGGAGGGTGAATCAGAAGAAGCAGAAGAAGGAGAAGGAGAAGGTGAAGTCTGGAGGGAGAAGCAGAAGAAGTAGAAGAAGGAGAAGGAGAAGGTGAAGTCTGGAGGGTGAATCAGAAGAAGTAGAAGAAGGAGAAGGAGAAGGTGAAGTCTGGAGGGTGAATCAGAAGAAGTAGAAGAAGGAGAAGGAGAAGGTGAAGTCTGGAGGGTGAATCAGAAGAAACAGAAGAAGGAGAAGGAGAAGGTGAAGTCTGGAGGGTGAATCAGAAGAAGTAGAAGAAGGAGAAGGAGAAGGTGTAGTCTGGAGGGTGAATCAGAAGAAGTAGACGAAGGAGAAGGAGAAGGTGAAGTCTGGAGGGTGAACCAGAAGAAGCAGAAGAAGGAGAAGGAGAAGGTGAAGTCTGGAGGGTGAATCAGAAGAAGTAGAAGAAGGAGAAGGAGAAGGTGAAGTCTGGAGGGTGAATCAGAAGAAGCAGAAGAAGGAGAAGGAGAAGGTGAAGTCTGGAGGGTGAATCAGAAGAGGCAGAAGAAGGATAAGGAGAAGGTGAAGTCTGGAGGGTGAAACAGAAGAAGCAGAAGAAGGAGAAGGAGAAGGTGAAGTCTGGAGGGTGAATCAGAAGAAGCAGAAGAAGGATAAGGAGAAGGAGAAGTCTGGAGGGTGAAACAGAAGAAGCAGAATAAGGAGAAGGAGAAGGTGAAGTCAGGAGGGTGAATCAGAAGAAGCAGAAGAAGGAGAAGGAGAAGGTGAAGTCTGGAGTGTGAAGCAGAAGAAGCAAAAGAAGGAGAAGGAGAAGGTGAAGTCTGGAGGGTGAATCAGAAGAAGCCGAAGAAGGAGAAGGAGAAGGTGAAGTCTGGAGGGTGAAGCCGAAGAAGTAGAAGAAGGAGAAGGAGAAGGTGAAGTCAGGAGGGTGAATCAGAAGAAGTAGAAGAAGGAGAAGGAGAAGGTGAAGTCAGGAGGGTGAAACAGAAGAAGCAGAAGAAGGAGAAGGAGAAGGTGAAGTCTGGACGGTGAATCAGAAGAATCAGAAGAAGGAGAAGGAGAAGGTGAAGTCTGGAGGGTGAATCAGAAGAAGCAGAATAAAGAGAAGGAGAAGGTGAAGTCTGGAGGGTGAATCAGAAGAAGTAGAAGAAGGAGAAGGAGAAGGTGAAGTCTGGAGGGTGAATCAGAAAAAGCAGAAGAAGGAGAAGGAGAAGGTGAAGTCTGGAGGGTGAATCAGAAGAAGCAGAAGAAGGAGAAGGAGAAGGTGAAGTCTGGAGGGTGAATCAGAAGAAGCAGAAGAAGGAGAAGGAGAAGGTGAAGTCTGGAGGGTGAATCAGAAGAAGCAGAATAAGGAGAAGGAGAAGTTGAAGTCTGGAGGGTGAATCAGAAGAAGCAGAAAAAGGAGAAGGAGAAGGTGAAGTCTGAAGGGTGAATCAGAAGAAGTAGAAGAAGGAGAAGGAGAAGGTGAAGTCTGGAGGGTGAAGCAGAAGAAGTAGAAGAAGGAGAAGGAGAAGGTGAAGTCAGGAGGGTGAATCAGAAGAAGTAGAAGAAGGAGAAGGAGAAGGTGAAGTCTGGAGGGTGAATCAGAAGAAGTAGAAGAAGGAGAAGGAGAAGGTGAAGTCTGGAGGGTGAAGCAGAAGAAGTAGAAGAAGGAGAAGGAGAAGGTGAAGTCAGGAGGGTGAATCAGAAGAAGTAGAAGAAGGAGAAGGAGAAGGTGAAGTCAGGAGGGTGAATCAGAAGAAGCAGAAGAAGGAGAAGGAGAAGGTGAAGTCTGGAGGGTGAATCAGAAGAATCAGAAGAAGGAGAAGGAGAAGGTGAAGTCTGGAGGGTGAATCAGAAGAAGCAGAAGAAAGAGAAGGAGAAGGTGAAGTCTGGAGGGTGAATCAGAAGAAGTAGAAGAAGGAGAAGGAGAAGGTGAAGTCTGGAGGGTGAATCAGAAAAAGCAGAAGAAGGAGAAGGAGAAGGTGAAGTCTGGAGGGTGAATCAGAAGAAGCAGAAGAAGGAGAAGGAGAAGGTGAAGTCTGGAGGGTGAATCAGAAGAAGCAGAAGAAGGAGAAGGAGAAGGTGAAGTCTGGAGGGTGAATCAGAAGAAGCAGAATAAGGAGAAGGAGAAGGTGAAGTCTGGAGGGTGAATCAGAAGAAGCAGAAAAAGGAGAAGGAGAAGGTGAAGTCTGAAGGGTGAATCAGAAGAAGTAGAAGAAGGAGAAGGAGAAGGTGAAGTCTGGAGGGTGAAGCAGAAGAAGTAGAAGAAGGAGAAGGAGAAGGTGAAGTCAGGAGGGTGAATCAGAAGAAGTAGAAGAAGGAGAAGGAGAAGGTGAAGTCAGGAGGGTGAATCAGAAGAAGGAGAAGGAGAAGGTGAAGTCTGGAGGGTGAATCAGAAGAATCAGAAGAAGGAGAAGGAGAAGGTTAAGTCTGGAGGGTGAATCAGAAGAAGCAGAAGAAAGTGAAGGAGAAGGTGAAGTCTGGAGGGTGAAGCAGAAGAAACAGAAGAAGGAGAAGGAGAAGGTGAAGACTGGAGGGTGAATCAGAAGAAGTAGAAGAAGGAGAAGGAGAAGGTGAAGTCTGGAGGGTGAATCAGAAGAAGCAGAAGAAGGAGAAGGAGAAGGTGAAGTCTGGAGGGTGAATCAGAAGAAGCAGAAGAAGGAGAAGGAGAAGATGAAGTCTGGAGGGTGAATCAGAAGAAGTAGAAGAAGGAGAAGGAGAAGGTGAGGTCTGGAGGGTGAATCAGAAGAAGCAGAAGAAGGAGAAGGAGAAGGTGAAGTCTGGAGGGTGAATCAGAAGAAGCAGAAGAAGGAGAAGGAGAAGGTGAAGTCTGGAGGGTGAATCAGAAGAAGCAGAAGAAGGAGAAGGAGAAGGTGAAGTCAGGAGGGTGAATCAGAAGAAGCAGAAGAAGGAGAAGGAGCAGGTGATGTCAGGGGGATGAAGCAGAAGAAGTAGAAGAAGGAGAAGGAGAAGGTGAAGTCAGGACGGTGAAGCAGAAGAAGCAGAAGAAGGAGAAGGAGAAGGTGAAGTCTGGAGGGTGAATCAGAAGAAGTAGAAGAAGGAGAAGGAGAAGGTCAAGTCTGGAGGGTGAATCAGAAGAAGTAGAATAAGGAGAAGGAGAAGGTGAAGTCTGGAGGGTGAAGCAGAAGAAGTAGAAGAAGGAGAAGGAGAAGGTGAAGTCAGGAGGGTGAATCAGAAGAAGTAGAAGAAGGAGAAGGAGAAGGTGAAGTCAGGAGGGTGAATCAGAAGAAGCAGAAGAAGGAGAAGGAAAAGGTGAAGTCTGGAGGGTGAATCAGAAGAATCAGAAGAAGGAGAAGGAGAAGGTGAAGTCTGGAGGGTGAATCAGAAGAAGCAGAAGAAAGAGAAGGAGAAGGTGAAGTCTGGAGGGTGAATCAGAAGAAGTAGAAGAAGGAGAAGGAGAAGGTGAAGTCTGGAGTGTGAATCAGAAGAAGCAGAAGAAGGAGAAGGAGAAGGTGAAGTCTAGAGGGTGAATCAGAAGAAGCAGAATAAGGAGAAGGAGAAGGTGAAGTCTGGAGGGTGAATCAGAAGAAGTAGAAGAAGGAGAAGGAGAAGGTGAAGTCTGGAGGGTGAAGCAGAAGAAGTAGAAGAAGGAGAAGGAGAAGGTGAAGTCAGGAGGGTGAATCAGAAGAAGTAGAAGAAGGAGAAGGAGAAGGTGAAGTCAGGAGGGTGAATCAGAAGAAGCAGAAGAAGGAGAAGGAGAAGGTGAAGTCTGGAGGGTGAATCAGAAGAATCAGAAGAAGGAGAAGGAGAAGGTGAAGTCTGGAGGGTGAATCAGAAGAAGCAGAGGAAGGAGAAGGAGAAGGTGAAGTCTGGAGGGTGAATCAGAAGAAGCAGAATAAGGAGAAGGAGAAGGTGAAGTCTGGAGGTTGAATCAGAAGAAGCAGATTAAGGAGAAGGAGAAGGTGAAGTCTGGAGGGTGAATCAGAAGAAGCAGAAGAAGGAGAAGGAGAAGATGAAGTCTGGAGGGTGAATCAGAAGAAGTAGAAGAAGGAGAAGGAGAAGGTGAAGTCTGGAGGGTGAAGCAGAAGAAGTAGAAGAAGGAGAAGGAGAAGGTGAAGTCAGGAGGGTGAATCAGAAGAAGTAGAAGAAGAAGAAGGAGAAGGTGAAGTCAGGAGGGTGAATCAGATGAAGCAGAAGAAGGAGAAGGAGAAGGTGAAGTCTGGAGGGTGAATCAGAAGAATCAGAAGAAGGAGAAGTAGAAGGTGAAGTCTGGAGGGTGAATCAGAAGAAGCAGAAGAAAGAGAAGGAGAAGGTGAAGTCTGGAGGGTGAAGCAGAAGAAACAGAAGAAGGAGAAGGTGAAGACTGGAGGGTGAATCAGAAGAAGTAGAAGAAGGAGAAGGAGAAGGTGAAGTCTGGAGGGTGATTCAGAAGAAGTAGAAGAAGGAGAAGGAGAAGGTGAAGTCTGGGGGGTGAATCAGAAGAAGCAGAAGAAGGAGAAGGAGAAGGTGAAGTCTGGAGGGTGAATATGAAGAAGCAGAAGAAGGAGAAGGAGAAGATGAAGTCTGGAGGGTGAATCAGAAGAAGTAGAAGAAGGAGAAGGAGAAGGTGAAGTCTGGAGGGTGAATCAGAAGTAGTAGAAGAAGGAGAAGGAGAAGGTGAAGTCTGGACGGTGAATCAGAATTAACAGAAGAAGGAGAAGGAGAAGGTGAAGTCTGGAGGGTGAATCAGAAGAAGTAGAAGAAGGAGAAGGAGAAGGTGTAGTCTGGAGGGTGAATCAGAAGAAGTAGACGAAGGAGAAGGAGAAGGTGAAGTCTGGAGGGTGAATCAGAAGAAGCAGAAGAAGGAGAAGGAGAAGGTGAAGTCTGGAGGGTGAATCAGAAGAAGCAGAAGAAGTAGAAGGAGAAGGTGAAGTCTGGAGGGTGAAGCAGAAGAAGTAGAAGAAGGAGAAGGAGAAGGTGAAGTCAGGAGGGTGAATCAGAAGAAGTAGAAGAAGGAGAAGGAGAAGGTGAAGTCAGGAGGGTGAACCAGAAGAAGCAGAAGAAGGAGAAGGAGAAGGTGAAGTCTGGAGGGTGAATCAGAAGAAGTAGAAGAAGGAGAAGGAGAAGGTGAAGTCTGGAGGGTGAAGCAGAAGAAGTAGAAGAAGGAGAAGGAGAAGGTGACGTCAGGAGGGTGAATCAGAAGAAGTAGAAGAAGAAGAAGGAGAAGGTGAAGTCAGGAGGGTGAATCAGATGAAGCAGAAGAAGGAGAAGGAGAAGGTGAAGTCTGGAGGGTGAATCAGAAGAATCAGAAGAAGGAGAAGTAGAAGGTGAAGTCTGGAGGGTGAATCAGAAGAAGCAGAAGAAAGAGAAGGAGAAGGTGAAGTCTGGAGGGTGAAGCAGAAGAAACAGAGGAAGGAGAAGGTGAAGACTGGAGGGTGAATCAGAAGAAGTAGAAGAAGGAGAAGGAGAAGGTGAAGTCTGGAGGGTGAATCAGAAGAAGTAGAAGAAGGAGAAGGAGAAGGTGAAGTCTGGGGGGTGAATCAGAAGAAGCAGAAGAAGGAGAAGGAGAAGGTGAAGTCTGGAGGGTGAATCAGAAGAAGCAGAAGAAGGAGAAGGAGAAGATGAAGTCTGGAGGGTGAATCAGAAGAAGTAGAAGAAGGAGAAGGAGAAGGTGAAGTCTGGACGGTGAATCAGAAGAAACAGAAGAAGGAGAAGGAGAAGGTGAAGTCTGGAGGGTGAATCAGAAGAAGTAGAAGAAGGAGAAGGAGAAGGTGTAGTCTGGAGGGTGAATCAGAAGAAGTAGACGAAGGAGAAGGAGAAGGTGAAGTCTGGAGGGTGAATCAGAAGAAGCAGAAGAAGGAGAAGGAGAAGGTGAAGTCTGGAGGGTGAATCAGAAGAAGCAGAAGAAGGAGAAGGAGAAGGTGAAGTCTGGAGGGTGAATCAGAAGAAGCAGAATAAGGAGAAGGAGAAGGTGAAGTCTGGAGGGTGAATCAGAAGAAGCAGAAAAAGGAGAAGGAGAAGGTGAAGTCTGAAGGGTGAATCAGAAGAAGTAGAAGAAGGAGAAGGAGAAGGTGAAGTCTGGAGGGTGAAGCAGAAGAAGTAGAAGAAGGAGCAGGAGAAGGTGAAGTCAGGAGGGTGAATCAGAAGAAGTAGAAGAAGGAGAAGGAGAAGATGAAGTCAGGAGGGTGAATCATAAGAAGCAGAAGAAGGAGAAGGAGAAGGTGAAGTCTGGAGGGTGAATCAGTAGAATCAGAAGAAGGAGAAGGAGAAGGTGAAGTCTGGAGGGTGAATCAGAAGAAGCAGAAGAAGGAGAAGGAGAAGGTGAAGTCTGGAGGGAGAAGCAGAAGAAGTAGAAGAAGGAGAAGGAGAAGGTGAAGTCTGGAGGGTGAATCAGAAGAAGTAGAAGAAGGAGAAGGAGAAGGTGAAGTATGGAGGGTGAATCAGAAGAAGCAGAAGAAGGAGAAGGAGAAGGTGAAGTCTGGAGGGTGAATCAGAAGAAGCAGAAGAAGGAGAAGGAGAAGGTGAAGTCTGGAGGGTGAAACAGAAGAAGCAGAATAAGGAGAAGGAGAAGGTGAAGTCAGGAGGGTGAATCAGAAGAAGCAGAAGAAGGAGAAGGAGAAGGTGAAGTAAGGAGGGTGAATCAGAAGAAGCAGAAGAAGGAGAAGGAGAAGGTGAAGTCTGGAGTGTGAAGCAGAAGAAGCAAAAGAAGGAGAAGGAGAAGGTGAAGTCTGGAGGGTGAATCAGAAGAAGTAGAAGAAGGAGAAGGAGAAGGTGAAGTCTGGAGGGTGAAGCAGAAGAAGTAGAAGAAGGAGAAGGAGAAGGTGAAGTCAGGAGGGTGAATCAGAAGAAGTAGAAGAAGGAGAAGGAGAGGGTGAAGTCAGGAGGGTGAATCAGAAGAAGCAGAAGAAGGAGAAGGAGAAGGTGAAGTCTGGAGGGTGAATCAGAAGAATCAGAAGAAGGAGAAGGAGAAGGTGAAGTCTGGAGGGTGAATCAGAAGAAGCAGAAGAAAGAGAAGGAGAAGGTGAAGTCTGGAGGGTGAATCAGAAGAAGCAGAAGAAGGAGAAGGAGAAGGTGAAGTCTGGAGGGTGAAGCAGAAGAAGTAGAAGAAGGAGAAGGAGAAGGTGAAGTCAGGAGGGTGAATCAGAAGAAGTAGAAGAAGGAGAAGGAGAAGGTGAAGTCAGGAGGGTGAATCAGAAGAAGCAGAAGAAGGAGAAGGAGAAGGTGAAGTCTGGAGGGTGAATCAGAAGAATCAGAAGAAGGAGAAGGAGAAGGTGAAGTCTGGAGGGTGAATCAGAAGAAGCAGAAGAAAGAGAAGGAGAAGGTGAAGTCTGGAGGGTGAATCAGAAGAAGTAGAAGAAGGAGAAGGAGAAGGTGAAGTCTGGAGGGTGAATCAGAAAAAGCAGAAGAAGGAGAAGGAGAAGGTGAAGTCTGGAGGGTGAATCAGAAGAAGCAGAAGAAGGAGAAGGAGAAGGTGAAGTCTGGAGGGTGAAGCAGAAGAAGTAGAAGAAGGAGAAGGAGAAGGTGAAGTCAGGAGGGTGAATCAGAAGAAGTAGAAGAAGGAGAAGGAGAAGGTGAAGTCAGGAGGGTGAATCAGAAGAAGCAGAAGAAGGAGAAGGAGAAGGTGAAGTCTGGAGGGTGAATCAGAAGAATCAGAAGAAGGAGAAGGAGAAGGTGAAGTCTGGAGGGTGAATCAGAAGAAGCAGAAGAAAGAGAAGGAGAAGGTGAAGTCTGGAGGGTGAAGCAGAAGAAATAGAAGAAGGAGAAGGAGAAGGTGAAGACTGGAGGGTGAATCAGAAGAAGTAGAAGAAGGAGAAGGAGAAGGTGAAGTCTGGAGGGTGAATCAGGAGAAGGAGAAGGTGAAGTCTGGAGGGTGAATCAGAAGAAGCAGAAGAAGGAGAAGGAGAAGGTGAAGTCTGGAGGGTGAATCAGAAGAAGCAGAAGAAGGAGAAGGAGAAGATGAAGTCTGGAGGGTGAATCAGAAGAAGTAGAAGAAGGAGAAGGAGAAGGTGAGGTCTGGAGGGTGAATCAGAAGAAGCAGAAGAAGGAGAAGGAGAAGGTGAAGTCTGGAGGGTGAATCAGAAGAAGCAGAAGAAGGAGAAGGAGAAGGTGAAGTCTGGAGGGTGAATCAGAAGAAGCAGAAGAAGGAGAAGGAGAAGGTGAAGTCAGGAGGGCGAATCAGAAGAAGCAGAAGAAGGAGAAGGAGAAGGTGAAGTTAGGAGGGTGAATCAGAAGAAGCAGAAGAAGGAGAAGGAGCAGGTGATGTCAGGGGGATGAAGCAGAAGAAGTAGAAGAAGGAGAAGGAGAAGGTGAAGTCAGGACGGTGAAGCAGAAGAAGCAGAAGAAGGAGAAGGAGAAGGTGAAGTCTGGAGGGTGAATCAGAAGAAGTAGAAGAAGGAGAAGGAGAAGGTCAAGTCTGGAGGGTGAATCAGAAGAAGTAGAATAAGGAGAAGGAGAAGGTGAAGTCTGGAGGGTGAAGCAGAAGAAGTAGAAGAAGGAGAAGGAGAAGGTGAAGTCAGGAGGGTGAATCAGAAGAAGTAGAAGAAGGAGAAGGAGAAGGTGAAGTCAGGAGGGTGAATCAGAAGAAGCAGAAGAATGAGAAGCAGAAGGTGAAGTCTGGCGGGTGAATCAGAAGAATCAGAAGAAGGAGAAGGAGAAGGTGAAGTCTGGAGGGTGAATCAGAAGAAGCAGAAGAAAGAGAAGGAGAAGGTGAAGTCTGGAGGGCGAATCAGAAGAAGTAGAAGAAGGAGAAGGAGAAGGTGAAGTCTGGAGTGTGAATCAGAAGAAGCAGAAGAAGGAGAAGGAGAAGGTGAAGTCTAGAGGGTGAATCAGAAGAAGCAGAATAAGGAGAAGGAGAAGGTGAAGTCTGGAGGGTGAATCAGAAGAAGCAGAAGAAGGAGAAGGAGAAGGTGAAGTCTGGAGGGTGAATCAGAAGAAGTAGAAGAAGGAGAAGGAGAAGGTGAAGTCTGGAGGGTGAAGCAGAAGAAGTAGAAGAAGGAGAAGTAGAAGGTGAAGTCAGGAGGGTGAATCAGAAGAAGTAGAAGAAGGAGAAGGAGAAGGTGAAGTCAGGAGGGTGAATCAGAAGAAGCAGAAGAAGGAGAAGGAGAAGGTGAAGTCTGGAGGGTGAATCAGAAGAATCAGAAGAAGGAGAAGGAGAAGGTGAAGTCTGGAGGGTGAATCAGAAGAAGCAGAGGAAGGAGAAGGAGAAGATGAAGTCTGGAGGGTGAATCAGAAGAAGCAGTATAAGGAGAAGGAGAAGGTGAAGTCTGGAGGGTGAATCAGAAGAAGCAGAATAAGGAGAAGGAGAAGGTGAAGTCTGGAGGGTGAATCAGAAGAAGCAGAAGAAGGAGAAGGAGAAGATGAAGTCTGGAGGGTGAATCAGAAGAAGTAGAAGAAGGAGAAGGAGAAGGTGAAGTCTGGAGGGTGAATCAGAAGAAGCAGAAGAAAGAGAAGGAGAAGGTGAAGTCTGGAGGGTGAAGCAGAAGAAACAGAAGAAGGAGAAGGTGAAGACTGGAGGGTGAATCAGAAGAAGCAGAAGAAAGAGAAGGAGAAGGTGAAGTCTGGAGGGTGAAGCAGAAGAAACAGAAGAAGGAGAAGGTGAAGACTGGAGGGTGAATCAGAAGAAGTTGAAGAAGGAGAAGGAGAAGGTGAAGTCTGGAGGGTGAAGCAGAAGAAGTAGAAGAAGGAGAAGGAGAAGGTGAAGTCAGGAGGGTGAATCAGAAGAAGTAGAAGAAGGAGAAGGAGAAGGTTAAGTCAGGAGGGTGAATCAGAAGAAGCAGAAGAAGGAGAAGGAGAAGGTGAAGTCTGGAGGGTGAATCAGAAGAATCAGAAGAAGGAGAAGGAGAAGGTGAAGTCTGGAGGGTGAATCAGAAGAAGCAGAAGAAAGAGAAGGAGAAGGTGAAGTCTGGAGGGTGAATCAGAAGAAGTAGAAGAAGGAGAAGGAGAAGGTGAAGTCTGGAGTGTGAATCAGAAGAAGCAGAAGAAGGAGAAGGAGAAGGTGAAGTCTAGAGGGTGATTCAGAAGAAGCAGAATAAGGAGAATGAGAAGGTGAAGTCTGGAGGGTGAATCAGAAGAAGCAGAAGAAAGAGCAGGAGAAGGTGAAGTCTGGAGGGTGAATCAGAAGAAGTAGAAGAAGGAGAAGGAGAAGGTGAAGTCAGGAGGGTGAATCAGAAGAAGTAGAAGAAGGAGAAGGAGAAGGTGAAGTCAGGAGGGTGAATCAGAAGAAGCAGAAGAAGGAGAAGGAGAAGGTGAAGTCTGGAGGGTGAATCAGAAGAATCAGAAGAAGGAGAAGGAGAAGTTGAAGTCTGGAGGGTGAATCAGAAGAAGCAGAGGAAGGAGAAGGAGAAGGGGAAGTCTGGAGGGTGAATCAGAAGAAGCAGAATAAGGAGAAGGAGAAGGTGAAGTCTGGAGGGTGAATCAGAAGAAGCAGAATAAGGAGAAGGAGAAGGTGAAGTCTGGAGGGTGAATCAGAAGAAGCAGAAGAAGGAGAAGGAGAAGATGAAGTCTGGAGGGTGAATCAGAAGAAGTAGAAGAAGGAGAAGGAGAAGGTGAAGTCTGGAGGGTGAAGCAGAAGAAGTAGAAGAAGGAGAAGGAGAAGGTGAAGTCAGGATGGTGAATCAGAAGAAGTAGAAGAAGAAGAAGGAGAAGGTGAAGTCAGGAGGGTGAATCAGAAGAAGCAGAAGAAGGAGAAGGAGAAGGTGAAGTCTGGAGGGTGAATCAGAAGAATCAGAAGAAGGAGAAGTAGAAGGTGAAGTCTGGAGGGTGAATCAGAAGAAGCAGAAGAAAGAGAAGGAGAAGGTGAAGTCTGGAGGGTGAAGCAGAAGAAACAGAAGAAGGAGAAGGAGAAGGTGAAGACTGGAGGGTGAATCAGAAGAAGTAGAAGAAGGAGAAGGAGAAGGTGAAGTCTGGAGGGTGAATCAGAAGAAGTAGAAGAAGGAGAAGGAGAAGGTGAAGTCTGGAGGGTGAATCAGAAGAAGCAGAAGAAGGAGAAGGAGAAGTCTGGAGGGTGAATCAGAAGAAGCAGAAGAAGGAGAAGGAGAAGGTGAAGTCTGGAGGGTGAAGCAGAAGAAGTAGAAGAAGGAGAGGGAGAAGGTGAAGTCAGGAGGGTGAATCAGAAGAAGTAGAAGAAGGAGAAGGAGAAGGTGAAGTCAGGAGGGTGAATCAGAAGAAGCAGAAGAAGGAGAAGGAGAAGGTGAAGTCTGGAGGGTGAATCAGAAGAATCAGAAGAAGGAGAAGGAGAAGGTGAAGTCTGGAGGGTGAATCAGAAGAAGCCTAAGAAGGAGAAGGAGAAGGTGAAGTCTGGAGGGTGAATCGGAAGAAGCAGAAGAAGGAGAAGGAGAAGGTGAAGTCAGGAGGGTGAATCAGAAGAAGCAGAAGAAGGAGAAGGAGAAGGTGAAGTTAGGAGGGTGAATCAGAAGAAGCAGAAGAAGGAGAAGGAGCAGGTGATGTCAGCGGGATGAAGCAGAAGAAGTAGAAGAAGGAGAAGGAGAAGGTGAAGTCAGGACGGTGAAGCAGAAGAAACAGAAGAAGGAGAAGGAGAATGTGAAGTCTGGAGGGTGAATCAGAATAAGTAGAAGAAGGAGAAGGAGAAGGTCAAGTCTGGAGGGTGAATCAGAAGAAGTAGAAGAAGGAGAAGGAGAAGGTGAAGTCTGGAGGGTGAAGCAGAAGAAGTAGAAGAAGGAGAAGGAGAAGGTGAAGTCAGGAGGGTGAACCAGAAGAAGTAGAAGAAGGAGAAGGAGAAGGTGAAGTCAGGAGGGTGAATCAGAAGAAGCAGAAGAAGGAGAAGGAGAAGGTGAAGTCTGGAGGGTGAATCAGAAGAAGTAGAAGAAGGAGAAGGAGAAGGTGTAGTCTGGAGGGTGAATCAGAAGAAGTAGACGAAGGAGAAGGAGAAGGTGAAGTCTGGAGGGTGAATCAGAAGAAGCAGAAGAAGGAGAAGGAGAAGGTGAAGTCTGGAGGGTGAATCAGAAGAAGCAGAAGAAGGAGAAGGAGAAGGTGAAGTCTGGAGGGTGAATCAGAAGAAGCAGAATAAGGAGAAGGAGAAGGTGAAGTCTGGAGGGTGAATCAGAAGAAGCAGAAAAAGGAGAAGGAGATGGTGAAGTCTGAAGGGTGAATCAGAAGAAGTAGAAGAAGGAGAAGGAGAAGGTGAAGTCTGGAGGGTGAAGCAGAAGAAGTAGAAGAAGGAGAAGGAGAAGGTGAAGTCAGGAGGGTGAATCAGAAGAAGTAGAAGAAGGAGAAGGAGAAGGTGAAGTCAGGAGGGTGAATCAGAAGAAGTAGAAGAAGGAGAAGGAGAAGGTGATGTCTGGAGGGCGAATCAGAAGAAGTAGAAGAAGGAGAAGGAGAAGGTGATGTCTGGAGGGTGAATCAGAAGAAGCAGAAGAAGGAGAAGGAGAAGGTGAAGTCTGGAGGGTGAATCAGAAGAAGCAGAAGAAGGAGAAGGAGAAGGTGAAGTCTGGAGGGTGAATCAGAAGAAGCAGAAGAAGGAGAAGGAGAAGGTGAAGTCAGGGGGATGAAGCAGAAGAAGTAGAGGAAGGAGAAGGAGAAGGTGAAGTCCGGACGGTGAAGCAGAAGAAGCAGAAGAAGGAGAAGGAGAAGGTGAAGTCTGGGGGGTGAATCAGAAGAAGTAGAAGAAGGAGAAGGAGAAGGTCAAGTCTGGAGGGTGAATCAGAAGAAGTAGAAGAAGGAGAAGGAGAAGGTGAAGTCTGGAGGGTGAAGCAGAAGAAGTAGAAGAAGGAGAAGGAGAAGG
This sequence comes from Somniosus microcephalus, assembly GCF_052327205.1. Taxonomy (NCBI): domain Eukaryota; kingdom Metazoa; phylum Chordata; class Chondrichthyes; order Squaliformes; family Somniosidae; genus Somniosus; species Somniosus microcephalus. Next base: position 716,137 of record NW_028225273.1, on the reverse strand, counting down.
TGAAGTCAGGAGGGTGAATCAGAAGAGGTAGAAGAAGGAGAAGGAGAAGGTGAAGTCAGGAGGGTGAATCAGAAGAAGCAGAAGAAGGAGAAGAAGAAGGTGAAGTCTGGAGGGTGAATCAGAAGAATCAGAAGAAGGAGAAGGAGAAGGTGAAGTCTGGAGGGTGAATCAGAAGAAGCAGAAGAAAGAGAAGGAGAAGGTGAAGTCTGGAGGGTGAATCAGAAGAAGTAGAAGAAGGAGAAGGAGAAGGTGAAGTCTGGAGTGTGAATCAGAAGAAGCAGAAGAAGGAGAAGGAGAAGGTGAAGTCTGGAGGGTGAATCAGAAGAAGCAGAATAAGGAGAAGGAGAAGGTGAAGTCTGGAGGGTGATTCAGAAGAAGCAGAAGAAGGAGAAGGTGAAGTCTGGAGGGTGAATCAGAAGAAGTAGAAGAAGGAGAAGGAGAAGGTGAAGTCTGGAGGGTGAAGCAGAAGAAGTAGAAGAAGGAGAAGGAGAAGGTGAAGTCAGGAGGTTGAATCAGAAGAAGTAGAAGAAGGAGAAGGAGAAGGTGAAGTCAGGAGGGTGAATCAGAAGAAGCAGAAGAAGGAGAAGGAGAAGGTGAAGTCTGGAGGGTGAATCAGAAGAATCAGAAGAAGGAGAAGGAGAAGGTGAAGTCTGGAGGGTGAATCAGAAGAAGCAGAGGAAGGAGAAGGAGAAGGTGAAGTCTGGAGGGTGAATCAGAAGAAGCAGAATAAGGAGAAGGAGAAGGTGAAGTCTGGAGGGTGAATCAGAAGAAGCAGAATAAGGAGAAGGAGAAGGTGAAGTCTGGAGGGTGAATCAGAAGAAGCAGAAGAAGGAGAAGGAGAAGATGAAGTCTGGAGGGTGAATCAGAAGAAGTAGAAGAAGGAGAAGGAGAAGGTGAAGTCTGGAGGGTGAAGCAGAAGAAGTAGAAGAAGGAGAAGGAGAAGGTGAAGTCAGGAGGGTGAATCAGAAGAAGCAGAAGAAGGAGAAGGAGAAGGTGAAGTCTGGAGGGTGAATCAGAAGAATCAGAAGAAGGAGAAGGAGAAGGTGAAGTCTGGAGGGTGAATCAGAAGAAGCAGAAGAAAGAGAAGGAGAAGGTGAAGTCTGGAGGGTGAAGCAGAAGAAAAAGAAGAAGGAGAAGGAGAAGGTGAAGACTGGAGGGTGAATCAGAAGAAGTAGAAGAAGGAGAAGGAGAAGGTGAAGTCTGGAGGGTGAATCAGAAGAAGTAGAAGAAGGAGAAGGAGAAGGTGAAGTCTGGAGGGTGAATCAGAAGAAGCAGAAGAAGGAGAAGGAGAAGGTGAAGTCTGGAGGGTGAATCAGAAGAAGCAGAAGAAGGAGAAGGAGAAGATGAAGTCTGGAGGGTGAATCAGAAGAAGTAGAAGAAGGAGAAGGAGAAGGTGAAGTCTGGAGGGTGAATCAGAAGTAGTAGAAGAAGGAGAAGGAGAAGGTGAAGTCTGGACGGTGAATCAGAAGAAACAGAAGAAGGAGAAGGAGAAGGTGAAGTCTGGAGGGTGAATCAGAAGAAGTAGAAGAAGGAGAAGGAGAAGGTGCAGTCTGGAGGGTGAATCAGAAGAAGTAGACGAAGGAGAAGGAGAAGGAGAAGTCTGGAGGGTGAACCAGAAGAAGCAGAAGAAGGAGAAGGAGAAGGTGAAGTCTGGAGGGTGAATCAGAAGAAGTAGAAGAAGGAGAAGGAGAAGGTGAAGTCTGGAGGGTGAATCAGAAGAAGCAGAAGAAGGAGAAGGAGAAGGTGAAGTCTGGAGGGTGAATCAGAAGAAGCAGAAGAAGGAGAAGGAGAAGGAGGAGTCTGGAGGGTGAATCAGAAGAAGCAGAAGAAGGAGAAGGAGAAGGTGAAGTCTGGAGGGTGAAGCAGAAGAAGTAGAAGAAGGAGAAGGAGAAGGTGAAGTCAGGAGGGTGAATCAGAAGAAGTAGAAGAAGGAGAAGGAGAAGGTGAAGTCAGGAGGGTGAATCAGAAGAAGCAGAAGAAGGAGAAGGAGAAGGTGAAGTCTGGAGGGTGAATCAGAAGAATCAGAAGAAGGAGAAGGAGAAGGTGAAGTCTGGAGGGTGAATCAGAAGAAGCAGAAGAAGGAGAAGGAGAAGGTGAAGTCTGGAGGGTGAATCAGAAGAAGCAGAAGAAGGAGAAGGAGAAGGTGAAGTCAGGAGGGTGAATCAGAAGAAGCAGAAGAAGGAGAAGTAGAAGGTGAAGTTAGGAGGGTGAATCAGAAGAAGCAGAAGAAGGAGAAGGAGCAGGTGATGTCAGCGGGATGAAGCAGAAGAAGTAGAAGAAGGAGAAGGAGAAGGTGAAGTCAGGACGGTGAAGCAGAAGAAGCAGATGAAGGAGAAGGAGAAGGTGAAGTCTGGAGGGTGAATCAGAATAAGTAGAAGAAGGAGAAGGAGAAGGTCAAGTCTGGAGGGTGAATCAGAAGAAGTAGAAGAAGGAGAAGGAGAAGGTGAAGTCTGGAGGGTGAAGCAGAAGAAGTAGAAGAAGGAGAAGGAGAAGGTGAAGTCAGGAGGGTGAATCAGAAGAAGTAGAAGAAGAAGAAGGAGAAGGTGAAGTCAGGAGGGTGAATCAGAAGAAGCAGAAGAAGGAGAAGGAGAAGGTGAAGTCTGGAGGGTGAATCAGAAGAATCAGAAGGAGAAGGAGAAGGTGAAGTCTGGAGGGTGAATCAGAAGAAGCAGAAGAAAGAGAAGGAGAAGGTGAAGGCTGGAGGGTGAATCTGAAGAAGCAGAAGAAGGAGAAGGAGAAGGTGAAGTCAGGAGGGTGAATCAGAAGAAGCAGAAGAAGGAGAAGGAGAAGGTGAAGTTAGGAGGGTGAATCAGAAGAAGCAGAAGAAGGAGAAGGAGCAGGTGATGTCAGGGGGATGAAGCAGAAGAAGTAGAAGAAGGAGAAGGAGAAGGTGAAGTCAGGACGGTGAAGCAGAAGAAGCAGAAGAAGGAGAAGGAGAAGGTGAAGTCTGGAGGGTGAATCAGAAGAAGTAGAAGAAGGAGAAGGAGAAGGTCAAGTCTGGAGGGTGAATCAGAAGAAGTAGAAGAAGGAGAAGGAGAAGGTGAAGTCTGGAGGGTGAAGCAGAAGAAGTAGAAGAAGGAGAAGTAGAAGGTGAAGTCAGGAGGGTGAATCAGAAGAAGTAGAAGAAGGAGAAGGAGAAGGTGAAGTCAGGAGGGTGAATCAGAAGAAGTAGAAGAAGGAGAAGGAGAAGGTGAAGTCTGGAGGGTGAATCAGAAGAAGCAGAATAAGTAGAAGGAGAAGGTGAAGTCTGGAGGGTGAATCAGAAGAAGCAGAATAAGGAGAAGGAGAAGGTGAAGTCTGGAGGGTGAATCAGAAGAAGCAGAAGAAGGAGAAGGAGAAGATGAAGTCTGGAGGGTGAATCAGAAGAAGTAGAAGAAGGAGAAGGAGAAGGTGAAGTCTGGAGGGTGAAGCAGAAGAAGTAGAAGAAGGAGAAGGAGAAGGTGAAGTCAGGAGGGTGAATCAGAAGAAGTAGAAGAAGGAGAAGGAGAAGGTGAAGTCAGGAGGGTGAATCAGAAGAAGCAGAAGAAGGAGAAGGAGAAGGTGAAGTCTGGAGGGTGAATCAGAAGAATCAGAAGAAGGAGAAGGAGAAGGTGAAGTCTGGAGGGTGAATCAGAAGAAGCAGAAGAAAGAGAAGGAGAAGGTGAAGTCAAAGGGTGAAGCAGAAGAAACAGAAGAAGGAGAAGGAGAAGGTGAAGACTGGAGGGTGAATCAGAAGAAGTGGAAGAAGGAGAAGGAGAAGGTGAAGTTTGGAGGGTGAATCAGAAGAAGTAGAAGAAGGAGAAGGAGAAGGTGAAGTCTGGAGGGTGAATCAGAAGAAGCAGAAGAAGGAGAAGGAGAAGGTGAAGTCTGGAGGGTGAATCAGAAGAAGCAGAAGAAGGAGAAGGAGAAGATGAAGTCTGGAGGGTGAATCAGAAGAAGTAGAAGAAGGAGAAGGAGAAGGTGAAGTCTGGAGGGTGAATCAGAAGAAGCAGAAGAAAGAGAAGGAGAAGTTGAAGTCTGGAGGGTGAATCAGAAGAAGTAGAAGAGGGAGAAGGAGAAGGTGAAGTCTGGAGGGTGAATCAGAAGAAGATGAAGAAGGAGAAGGAGAAGGTGAAGTCTGGAGGGTGAATCAGAAGAAGCAGAAGAAGGAGAAGGAGAAGGTGAAGTCTGGAGGGTGAATCAGAAGAAGCAGAAGAAGGAGAAGGAGAAGTTGAAGTCTGGAGGGTGAATCAGAAGAAGCAGAATAAGGAGAAGTGAAGGTGAAGTATGGAGGGTGAATCAGAAGAAGTAGAAGAAGGAGATGGAGAAGGTGAAGTCTGGAGGGTGAAGCAGAAGAAGTAGAAGAAGGAGAAGGAGAAGGTGAAGTCAGGAGGGTGAATCAGAAGAAGTAGAAGAAGGAGAAGGAGAAGGTGAAGTCAGGAGGGTGAATCAGAAGAAGCAGAAGAAGGAGAAGGAGAAGGTGTTGTCTGGAGGGTGAATCAGAAGAAGCAGAATAAGGAGAAGAAGAAGGTGAAGTCTGGAGGGTGAATCAGAAGAAGCAGAATAAGGAGAAGGAGAAGGTGAAGTCTGGAGGGTGAATCAGAAGAAGCAGAAGAAGGAGAAGGAGAAGATGAAGTCTGGAGGGTGAATCAGAAGAAGTAGAAGAAGGAGAAGGAGAAGGTGAAGTCTGGAGGGTGAAGCAGAAGAAGTAGAAGAAGGAGAAGGAGAAGGTGAAGTCAGGAGGGTGAATCAGAAGAAGTAGAAGAAGGAGAAGGAGAAGGTGAAGTCAGGAGGGTGAATCAGAAGAAGCAGAAGAAGGAGAAGGAGAAGGTGAAGTCTGGAGGGTGAATCAGAAGAATCAGAAGAAGGAGAAGGAGAAGGTGAAGTCTGGAGGGTGAATCAGAAGAAGCAGAAGAAAGAGAAGGAGAAGGTGAAGTCTGGAGGGTGAAGCAGAAGAAACAGAAGAAGGAGAAGGAGAAGGTGAAGACTGGAGGGTGAATCAGAAGAAGTGGAAGAAGGAGAAGGAGAAGGTGAAGTCTGGAGGGTGAATCAGAAGAAGTAGAAGAAGGAGAAGGAGAAGTTGAAGTCTGGAGGGTGAATCAGAAGAAGCAGATGAAGGAGAAGGAGAAGGTGAAGTCTGGAGGGTGAATCAGAAGAAGCAGAAGAAGGAGAAGGAGAAGATGAAGTCTGGAGGGTGAATCAGAAGAAGTAGAAGAAGGAGAAGGAGAAGGTGAAGTCTGGAGGGTGAATCAGAAGTAGTAGAAGAAGGAGAAGGAGAAGGTGAAGTCTGGACGGTGTATCAGAAGAAACAGAAGAAGGAGAAGGAGAAGGTGAAGTCTGGAGGGTGAATCAGAAGAAGTAGAAGAAGGAGAAGGAGAAGGTGTAGTCTGGAGGGTGAATCAGAAGAAGTAGACGAAGGAGAAGGAGAAGGTGAAGTCTGGAGGGTGAATCAGAAGAAGCAGAAGAAGGAGATGGAGAAGGTGAAGTCTGGAGGGTGAATCAGAAGAAGTAGAAGAAGGAGAAGGAGAAGCTGAAGTCTGGAGGGTGAATCAGAAGAAGCAGGAGAAGGAGAAGGAGAAGGTGAAGTCTGGAGGGTGAATCAGAAGAAGCAGAAGAAGGAGAAGGAGAAGGTGAAGTCTGGAGGGTGAATCAGAAGAAGTAGAAGAAGGAGAAGGAGAAGGTGAAGTCTGGAGGGAGAATCAGAAGAAGTAGAAGAAGGAGAAGGAGAAGGTGATGTCTGGAGGTTGAATCAGAAGAAGTAGAAGAAGGAGAAGGAGAAGGTGAAGTCTGGAGGGTGAAGCAGAAGAAGTAGAAGAAGGAGAAGGAGAAGGTGAAGTCAGGAGGGTGAATCAGAAGAAGTAGAAGAAGGAGAAGGAGAAGGTGAAGTCAGGAGGGTGAATCAGAAGAAGCAGAAGAAGGAGAAGGAGAAGGTGAAGTCTGGAGGGTGAATCAGAAGAATCAGAAGAAGGAGAAGGAGAAGGTGAAGTCTGGAGGGTGAATCAGAAGAAGCAGAAGAAAGAGAAGGAGATGGTGAAGTCTGGAGGGTGAATCAGAAGAAGTAGAAGAAGGAGAAGGAGAAGGTGAAGTCTGGAGGGTGAATCAGAAGAAGCAGAAGAAGTAGAAGGAGAAGGTGAAGTCTGGAGGGTGAATCAGAAGAAGCAGAAGAAGGAGAAGGAGAAGGTGAAGTCTGGAGGGTGAATGAGAAGAAGCAGAATAAGGAGAAGGAGAAGGTGAAGTCTGGAGGGTGAATCAGAAGAAGCAGAAGAAGGAGAAGGAGAAGGTGAAGTCTGGAGGGTGAATCAGAAGAAGTAGAAGAAGGAGAAGGAGAAGGTGAAGTCTGGAGGGTGAAGCAGAAGAAGGAGAAGGAGAAGGTGAAGTCAGGAGGGTGAATCAGAAGAAGTAGAAGAAGGAGAAGGAGAAGGTGAAATCAGGAGGGTGAATCAGAAGAAGCAGAAGAAGGAGAAGGAGAAGGTGAAGTCTGTAGGGTGAATCAGAAGAATCAGAAGAAGGAGAAGGAGAAGGTGAAGTCTGGAGGGTGAATCAGAAGAAGCAGAAGAAAGAGAAGGAGAAGGTGAAGTCTGGAGGGTGAAGCAGAAGAAACAGAAGAAGGAGAAGGAGAAGGTGAAGACTGGAGGGTGAATCAGATGAAGTAGAAGAAGGAGAAGGAGAAGGTGAAGTCTGGAGGGTGAATCAGAAGAAGTAGAAGAAGGAGAAGGAGAAGGTGAAGTCTGGAGGGTGAATCAGAAGAAGCAGAAGAAGGAGAAGGAGAAGGTGAAGTCTGGAGGGTGAATCAGAAGAAGTAGAAGAAGGAGAAGGAGAAGGTGAGGTCTGGAGGGTGAATCAGAAGAAGCAGAAGAAGGAGAAGGAGAAGGTGAAGTCTGGAGGGTGAATCAGAAGAAGCAGAAGAAGGAGAAGGAGAAGGTGAAGTCTGGAGGGTGAATCAGAAGAAACAGAAGAAGGAGAAGGAGAAGGTGAAGTCTGGAGGGTGAATCAGAAGAAGTAGAAGAAGGAGAAGGAGAAGGTGTAGTCTGGAGGGTGAATCAGAAGAAGCAGAAGAAGGAGAAGGAGAAGGTGAAGTCTGGAGGGTGAATCAGAAGAAGCAGAAGAAGGAGAAGGAGAAGGTGAAGTCTGGAGGGTGAATCAGAAGAAGCAGAAGAAGGAGAAGGAGAAGGTGAGGTCTGGAGGGTGAATCAGAAGAAGCAGAAGAAGGAGAAGGAGAAGGTGAAGTCTGGGGGGGGAATCAGAAGAAGCAGAAGAAGGAGAAGGAGAAGGTGAAGTCTGGAGGGTGAATCAGAAGAAACAGAAAAAGGAGAAGGAGAAGGTGAAGTCTGGAGGGTGAATCAGAAGAAGTAGAAGAAGGAGAAGGAGAAGGTGTAGTCTGGAGGGTGAATCAGAAGAAGCAGAAGAAGGAGAAGGAGAAGGTGAAGTCTGGAGGGTGAATCAGAAGAAGCAGAAGAAGGAGAAGGAGAAGGAGAAGTCTGGAGGGTGAATCAGAAGAAGCAGAAGAAGGAGAAGGAGAAGGTGAAGTCAGGAGGGTGAATCAGAAGAAGCAGAAGAAGGAGAAGGAGAAGGTGAAGTCTGGAGGGTGAAGCAGAAGAAGTAGAAGAAGGAGAAGGAGAAGGTGAAGTCAGGATGGTGAATCAGAAGAAGTAGAAGAAGGAGAAGGAGAAGGTGAAGTCAGGAGGGTGAATCAGAAGAAGCAGAAGAAGGAGAAGGAGAAGGTGAAGTCTGCAGGGTGAATCAGAAGAAGCAGAAGAAGGAGAAGGAGAAGGTGAAGTCTGGAGGGTGAATCAGAAGAAACAGAAGAAGGAGAAGGAGAAGGTGAAGTCTGGAGGGTGAATCAGAAGAAGTAGAAGAAGGAGAAGGAGAAGGTGTAGTCTGGAGGGTGAATCAGAAGAAGCAGAAGAAGGAGAAGGAGAAGGTGAAGTCTGGAGGGTGAATCAGAAGAAGCAGAAGAAGGAGAAGGAGAAGGTGAAGTCTGGAGGGTGAATCAGAAGAAGCAGAAGAAGGAGAAGGAGAAGGTGAAGTCAGGAGGGTGAATCAGAAGAAGCAGAAGAAGGAGAAGGAGAATGTGAAGTTAGGAGGGTGAATCAGAAGAAGCAGAAGAAGGAGAAGGAGCAGATGATGTCAGGGGGATGAAGCAGAATAAGTAGAAGAAGGAGAAGGAGAAGGTGAAGTCAGGACGGTGAAGCAGAAGAAGCAGAAGAAGGAGAAGGAGAAGGTGAAGTCTGGAGGGTGAATCAGAAGAAGTAGAAGAAGGAAAAGGAGAAGGTCAAGTCTGGAGGGTGAATCAGAAGAAGTAGAAGAAGGAGAAGGAGAAGGTGAAGTCTGGAGGGTGAAGCAGAAGAAGTAGAAGAAGGAGAAGGAGAAGGTGAAGTCAGGAGGGTGAATCAGAAGAAGTAGAAGAAGGAGAAGGAGAAGGTGAAGTCAGGAGGGTGAATCAGAAGAAGCAGAAGAAGGAGAAGGAGAAGGTGTTGTCTGGAGGGTGAATCAGAAGAAGCAGAATAAGGAGAAGAAGAAGGTGAAGTCTGGAGGGTGAATCAGAAGAAGCAGAATAAGGAGAAGGAGAAGGTGAAGTCTGGAGGGTGAATCAGAAGAAGCAGAAGAAGGAGAAGGAGAAGATGAAGTCTGGAGGGTGAATCAGAAGAAGTAGAAGAAGGAGAAGGAGAAGGTGAAGTCTGGAGGGTGAAGCAGAAGAAGTAGAAGAAGGAGAAGGAGAAGGTGAAGTCAGGAGGGTGAATCAGAAGAAGTAGAAGAAGGAGAAGGAGAAGGTGAAGTCAGGAGGGTGAATCAGAAGAAGCAGAAGAAGGAGAAGGAGAAGGTGAAGTCTGGAGGGTGAATCAGAAGAATCAGAAGAAGGAGAAGGAGAAGGTGAAGTCTGGAGGGTGAATCAGAAGAAGCAGAAGAAAGAGAAGGAGAAGGTGAAGTCTGGAGGGTGAAGCAGAAGAAACAGAAGAAGGAGAAGGAGAAGGTGAAGACTGGAGGGTGAATCAGAAGAAGTGGAAGAAGGAGAAGGAGAAGGTGAAGTCTGGAGGGTGTATCAGAAGAAGTAGAAGAAGGAGAAGGAGTAGGTGAAGTCTGGAGGGTGAATCAGAAGAAGCAGATGAAGGAGAAGGAGAAGGTGAAGTCTGGAGGGTGAATCAGAAGAAGCAGAAGAAGGAGAAGGAGAAGATGAAGTCTGGAGGGTGAATCAGAAGAAGTAGAAGAAGGAGAAGGAGAAGGTGAAGTCTGGAGGGTGAATCAGAAGTAGTAGAAGAAGGAGAAGGAGAAGGTGAAGTCTGGACGGTGTATCAGAAGAAACAGAAGAAGGAGAAGGAGAAGGTGAAGTCTGGAGGGTGAATCAGAAGAAGTAGAAGAAGGAGAAGGAGAAGGTGTAGTCTGGAGGGTGAATCAGAAGAAGTAGACGAAGGAGAAGGAGAAGGTGAAGTCTGGAGGGTGAATCAGAAGAAGCAGAAGAAGGAGATGGAGAAGGTGAAGTCTGGAGGGTGAATCAGAAGAAGTAGAAGAAGGAGAAGGAGAAGCTGAAGTCTGGAGGGTGAATCAGAAGAAGCAGGAGAAGGAGAAGGAGAAGGTGAAGTCTGGAGGGTGAATCAGAAGAAGCAGAAGAAGGAGAAGGAGAAGGTGAAGTCTGGAGGGTGAAGCAGAAGAAGTAGAAGAAGGAGAAGGAGAAGGTGAAGTCAGGAGGGTGAATCAGAAGAAGTAGAAGAAGGAGAAGGAGAAGGTGAAGTCAGGAGGGTGAATCAGAAGAAGCAGAAGAAGGAGAAGGAGAAGGTGAAGTCTGGAGGGTGAATCAGAAGAATCAGAAGAAGGAGAAGGAGAAGGTGAAGTCTGGAGGGTGAATCAGAAGAAGCAGAAGAAAGAGAAGGAGATGGTGAAGTCTGGAGGGTGAATCAGAAGAAGTAGAAGAAGGAGAAGGAGAAGGTGAAGTCTGGAGGGTGAATCAGAAGAAGCAGAAGAAGTAGAAGGAGAAGGTGAAGTCTGGAGGGTGAATCAGAAGAAGCAGAAGAAGGAGAAGGAGAAGGTGAAGTCTGGAGGGTGAATGAGAAGAAGCAGAATAAGGAGAAGGAGAAGGTGAAGTCTGGAGGGTGAATCAGAAGAAGCAGAAGAAGGAGAAGGAGAAGGTGAAGTCTGGAGGGTGAATCAGAAGAAGTAGAAGAAGGAGAAGGAGAAGGTGAAGTCTGGAGGGTGAAGCAGAAGAAGGAGAAGGAGAAGGTGAAGTCAGGAGGGTGAATCAGAAGAAGTAGAAGAAGGAGAAGGAGAAGGTGAAGTCTGTAGGGTGAATCAGAAGAATCAGAAGAAGGAGAAGGAGAAGGTGAAGTCTGGAGGGTGAATCAGAAGAAGCAGAAGAAGGAGAAGGAGAAGGTGAAGACTGGAGGGTGAATCAGAAGAATCAGAAGAAGGAGAAGGAGAAGGTGAAGTCTGGAGGGTGAATCAGAAGAAGCAGAAGAAAGAGAAGGAGAAGGTGAAGTCTGGAGGGTGAAGCAGAAGAAACAGAAGAAGGAGAAGGAGAAGGTGAAGACTGGAGGGTGAATCAGATGAAGTAGAAGAAGGAGAAGGAGAAGGTGAAGTCTGGAGGGTGAATCAGAAGAAGTAGAAGAAGGAGAAGGAGAAGGTGAAGTCTGGAGGGTGAATCAGAAGAAGCAGAAGAAGGAGAAGGAGAAGGTGAAGTCTGGAGGGTGAATCAGAAGAAGCAGAAGAAGGAGAAGGAGAAGATGAAGTCTGGAGGGTGAATCAGAAGAAGTAGAAGAAGGAGAAGGAGAAGGTGAGGTCTGGAGGGTGAATCAGAAGAAGCAGAAGAAGGAGAAGGAGAAGGTGAAGTCTGGAGGGTGAATCAGAAGAAGCAGAAGAAGGAGAAGGAGAAGGTGAAGTCTGGAGGGTGAATCAGAAGAAACAGAAGAAGGAGAAGGAGAAGGTGAAGTCTGGAGGGTGAATCAGAAGAAGTAGAAGAAGGAGAAGGAGAAGGTGTAGTCTGGAGGGTGAATCAGAAGAAGCAGAAGAAGGAGAAGGAGAAGGTGAAGTCTGGAGGGTGAATCAGAAGAAGCAGAAGAAGGAGAAGGAGAAGGTGAAGTCTGGAGGGTGAATCAGAAGAAGCAGAAGAAGGAGAAGGAGAAGGTGAGGTCTGGAGGGTGAATCAGAAGAAGCAGAAGAAGGAGAAGGAGAAGGTGAAGTCTGGGGGGGGAATCAGAAGAAGCAGAAGAAGGAGAAGGAGAAGGTGAAGTCTGGAGGGTGAATCAGAAGAAACAGAAAAAGGAGAAGGAGAAGGTGAAGTCTGGAGGGTGAATCAGAAGAAGTAGAAGAAGGAGAAGGAGAAGGTGTAGTCTGGAGGGTGAATCAGAAGAAGCAGAAGAAGGAGAAGGAGAAGGTGAAGTCTGGAGGGTGAATCAGAAGAAGCAGAAGAAGAAGAAGGAGAAGGAGAAGTCTGGAGGGTGAATCAGAAGAAGCAGAAGAAGGAGAAGGAGAAGGTGAAGTCAGGAGGGTGAATCAGAAGAAGCAGAAGAAGGAGAAGGAGAAGGTGAAGTCTGGAGGGTGAAGCAGAAGAAGTAGAAGAAGGAGAAGGAGAAGGTGAAGTCAGGATGGTGAATCAGAAGAAGTAGAAGAAGGAGAAGGAGAAGGTGAAGTCAGGAGGGTGAATCAGAAGAAGCAGAAGAAGGAGAAGGAGAAGGTGAAGTCTGCAGGGTGAATCAGAAGAAGCAGAAGAAGGAGAAGGAGAAGGTGAAGTCTGGAGGGTGAATCAGAAGAAACAGAAGAAGGAGAAGGAGAAGGTGAAGTCTGGAGGGTGAATCAGAAGAAGTAGAAGAAGGAGAAGGAGAAGGTGTCGTCTGGAGGGTGAATCAGAAGAAGCAGAAGAAGGAGAAGGAGAAGGTGAAGTCTGGAGGGTGAATCAGAAGAAGCAGAAGAAGGAGAAGGAGAAGGTGAAGTCTGGAGGGTGAATCAGAAGAAGCAGAAGAAGGAGAAGGAGAAGGTGAAGTCAGGAGGGTGAATCAGAAGAAGCAGAAGAAGGAGAAGGAGAAGGTGAAGTTAGGAGGGTGAATCAGAAGAAGCAGAAGAAGGAGAAGGAGCAGGTGATGTCAGGGGGATGAAGCAGAATAAGTAGAAGAAGGAGAAGGAGAAGGTGAAGTCAGGACGGTGAAGCAGAAGAAGGAGAAGGAGAAGGTGAAGTCTGGAGGGTGAATCAGAAGAAGTAGAAGAAGGAAAAGGAGAAGGTCAAGTCTGGAGGGTGAATCAGAAGAAGTAGAAGAAGGAGAAGGAGAAGGTGAAGTCTGGAGGGTGAAGCAGAAGAAGTAGAAGAAGGAGAAGGAGAAGGTGAAGTCAGGATGGTGAATCAGAAGAAGTAGAAGAAGGAGAAGGAGAAGGTGAAGTCAGGAGGGTGAATCAGAAGAAGCAGAAGAAGGAGAAGGAGAAGGTGAAGTCTGGAGGGTGAATCAGAAGAATCAGAAGAAGGAGAAGGAGAAGGTGAAGTCTGGAGGGTGAATCAGAAGAAGCAGAAGAAAGAGAAGGAGAAGGTGAAGTCTGGAGGGTGAATCAGAAGAAGTAGAAGAAGGAGAAGGAGAAGGTGAAGTCTGGAGGGTGAATCAGAAGAAGCAGAAGAAGGAGAAGGAGAAGGTGAAGTCTGGAGGGTGAATCAGAAGAAGCAGAAGAAGGAGAAGGAGAAGGTGAAGTCTGCAGGGTGAATCAGAAGAAGCAGAAGAAGGAGAAGGAGAAGGTGAAGTCTGGAGGGTGAATCAGAAGAAGCAGAATAAGGAGAAGGAGAAGGTGAAGTCTGGAGGGTGAATCAGAAGAAGTAGAAGAAGGAGAAGGAGAAGGTGAAGTCTGGAGGGTGAAGCAGAAGAAGGAGAACGAGAAGGTGAAGTCAGGAGGGTGAATCAGAAGAAGTAGAAGAAGGAGAAGGAGAAGGTGAAATCAGGAGGGTGAATCAGAAGAAGCAGAAGAAGGAGAAGGAGAAGGTGAAGTCTGTAGGGTGAATCAGAAGAATCAGAAGACGGAGAAGGTGAAGTCTGGAGGGTGAATCAGAAGAAGCAGAAGAAAGAGAAGGAGAAGGTGAAGTCTGGAGGGTGAAGCAGAAGAAACAGAAGAAGGAGAAGGAGAAGGTGAAGACTGGAGAGTGAATCAGAAGAAGTAGAAGAAGGAGAAGTAGAAGGTGAAGTCTGGAGGGTGAATCAGAAGAAGTAGAAGAAGGAGAAGGAGAAGGTGAAGTCTGGAGGGTGAATCAGAAGAAGCAGACGAAGGAGAAGGAGAAGGTGAAGTCTGGAGGGTGAATCAGAAGAAGCAGAAGAAGGAGAAGGAGAAGATGAAGTCTGGAGGGTGAATCATAAGAAGTAGAAGAAGGAGAAGGAGAAGGTGAGGTCTGGAGGGTGAATCAGAAGAAGCAGAAGAAGGAGAAGGAGAAGGTGAAGTCTGGAGGGTGAATCAGAAGAAGCAGAAGAAGGAGAAGGAGAAGGTGAAGTCTGGAGGGTGAATCAGAAGAAACAGAAGAAGGAGAAGGAGAAGGTGAAGTCTGGAGGGTGAATCAGAAGAAGTAGAAGAAGGAGAAGGAGAAGGTGTAGTCTGGAGGGTGAATCAGAAGAAGCAGAAGAAGGAGAAGGAGAAGGTGAAGTCTGGAGGGTGAATCAGAAGAAGCAGAAGAAGGAGAAGGAGAAGGTGAAGTCTGGAGGGTGAATCAGAAGAAGCAGAAGAAGGAGAAGGAGAAGGTGAAGTCAGGAGGGTGAATCAGAAGAAGCAGAAGAAGGAGAAGGAGAAGGTGAAGTCTGGAGGGTGAATCAGAAGAAGCAGAAGAAGGAAAAGGAGAAGGTCAAGTCTGGAGGGTGAATCAGAAGAAGTAGAAGAAGGAGAAGGAGAAGGTGAAGTCTGGAGGGTGAAGCAGAAGAAGTAGAAGAAGGAGAAGGAGAAGGTGAAGTCAGGATGGTGAATCAGAAGAAGTAGAAGAAGGAGAAGGAGAAGGTGAAGTCAGGAGGGTGAATCAGAAGAAGCAGAAGAAGGAGAAGGAGAAGGTGAAGTCTGGAGGGTGAATCAGAAGAATCAGAAGAAGGAGAAGGAGAAGGTGAAGTCTGGAGGGTGAATCAGAAGAAGCAGAAGAAAGAGAAGGAGAAGGTGAAGTCTGGAGGGTGAATCAGAAGAAGTAGAAGAAGGAGAAGGAGAAGGTGAAGTCTGGAGGGTGAATCAGAAGAAGCAGAAGAAGGAGAAGGAGAAGGTGAAGTCTGGAGGGTGAATCAGAAGAAGCAGAAGAAGGAGAAGGAGAAGGTGAAGTCTGCAGGGTGAATCAGAAGAAGCAGAAGAAGGAGAAGGAGAAGGTGAAGTCTGGAGGGTGAATCAGAAGAAGCAGAATAAGGAGAAGGAGAAGGTGAAGTCTGGAGGGTGAATCAGAAGAAGCAGAAGAAGGAGAAGGAGAAGGTGAAGTCTGGAGGGTGAATCAGAAGAAGTAGAAGAAGGAGAAGGAGAAGTTGAAGTCTGGAGGGTGAAGCAGAAGAATTAGAAGATGGAGAAGGAGAAGGTGAAGTCAGGAGGGTGAATCAGAAGAAGTAGAAGAAGGAGAAGGAGAAGGTGAAGTCTGAAGGGTGAATCAGAAGAAGCAGAATAAGGAGAAGGAGAAGGTGAAGTCTGGAGGGTGAATCAGAAGAAGCAGAAGAAGGAGAAGGAGAAGGTGAAGTCTGGAGGGTGAATCAGAAGAAGTAGAAGAAGGAGAAGGAGAAGGTGAAGTCTGGAGGGTGAAGCAGAAGAAGTAGAAGAAGGAGAAGGAGAAGGTGAAGTCAGGTGGGTGAATCAGAAGAAGTAGAAGAAGGAGAAGGAGAAGGTGAAGTCAGGAGGGTGAATCAGAAGAAGCAGAAGAAGGAGAAGGAGAAGGTGAAGTCTGGAGGGTGAATCAGAAGAATCAGAAGAAGGAGAAGGAGAAGGTGAAGTCTGGAGGGTGAATCAGAAGAAGCAGAAGAAAGAGAAGGAGAAGGTGAAGTCTGGAGGGTGAAGCAGAAGAAACAGAAGAAGGAGAAGGAGAAGGTGAAGACTGGAGGGTGAATCAGAAGAAGTAGAAGAAGGAGAAGGAGAAGGTGAAGTCTGGAGGGTGAATCTGAAGAAGCAGAGGAAGGAGAAGGAGAAGGTGAAGTCTGGAGGGTGAATCAGAAGAAGCAGAAGAAGTAGAAGGAGAAGGTGAAGTCTGGAGGGTGAATCAGAAGAAGCAGAAGAAGGAGAAGGAGAAGGTGAAGTCTGGAGGGTGAATGAGAAGAAGCAGAATAAGGAGAAGGAGAAGGTGAAGTCTGGAGGGTGAATCAGAAGAAGCAGAAGAAGGAGAAGGAGAAGGTGAAGTCTGGAGGGTGAATCAGAAGAAGTAGAAGAAGGAGAAGGAGAAGGTGAAGTCTGGAGGGTGAAGCAGAAGAAGGAGAAGGAGAAGGTGAAGTCAGGAGGGTGAATCAGAAGAAGTAGAAGAAGGAGAAGGAGAAGGTGAAATCAGGAGGGTGAATCAGAAGAAGCAGAAGAAGGAGAAGGAGAAGGTGAAGTCTGTAGGGTGAATCAGAAGAATCAGAAGAAGGAGAAGGAGAAGGTGAAGTCTGGAGGGTGAATCAGAAGAAGCAGAAGAAAGAGAAGGAGAAGGTGAAGTCTGGAGGGTGAAGCAGAAGAAACAGAAGAAGGAGAAGGAGAAGGTGAAGACTGGAGGGTGAATCAGAAGAAGTAGAAGAAGGAGAAGGAGAAGGTGAAGTCTGGAGGGTGAATCAGAAGAAGCAGAAGAAGGAGAAGGAGAAGGTGAAGTCTGGAGGGTGAATCAGAAGAAGCAGAAGAAGGAGAAGGAGAAGGTGAAGTCTGCAGGGTGAATCAGAAGAAGCAGAAGAAGGAGAAGGAGAAGGTGAAGTCTGGAGGGTGAATCAGAAGAAGCAGAATAAGGAGAAGGAGAAGGTGAAGTCTGGAGGGTGAATCAGAAGAAGTAGAAGAAGGAGAAGGAGAAGGTGAAGTCTGGAGGGTGAAGCAGAAGAAGGAGAACGAGAAGGTGAAGTCAGGAGGGTGAATCAGAAGAAGTAGAAGAAGGAGAAGGAGAAGGTGAAATCAGGAGGGTGAATCAGAAGAAGCAGAAGAAGGAGAAGGAGAAGGTGAAGTCTGTAGGGTGAATCAGAAGAATCAGAAGACGGAGAAGGTGAAGTCTGGAGGGTGAATCAGAAGAAGCAGAAGAAAGAGAAGGAGAAGGTGAAGTCTGGAGGGTGAAGCAGAAGAAACAGAAGAAGGAGAAGGAGAAGGTGAAGACTGGAGAGTGAATCAGAAGAAGTAGAAGAAGGAGAAGTAGAAGGTGAAGTCTGGAGGGTGAATCAGAAGAAGTAGAAGAAGGAGAAGGAGAAGGTGAAGTCTGGAGGGTGAATCAGAAGAAGCAGACGAAGGAGAAGGAGAAGGTGAAGTCTGGAGGGTGAATCAGAAGAAGCAGAAGAAGGAGAAGGAGAAGATGAAGTCTGGAGGGTGAATCATAAGAAGTAGAAGAAGGAGAAGGAGAAGGTGAGGTCTGGAGGGTGAATCAGAAGAAGCAGAAGAAGGAGAAGGAGAAGGTGAAGTCTGGAGGGTGAATCAGAAGAAGCAGAAGAAGGAGAAGGAGAAGGTGAAGTCTGGAGGGTGAATCAGAAGAAACAGAAGAAGGAGAAGGAGAAGGTGAAGTCTGGAGGGTGAATCAGAAGAAGTAGAAGAAGGAGAAGGAGAAGGTGTAGTCTGGAGGGTGAATCAGAAGAAGCAGAAGAAGGAGAAGGAGAAGGTGAAGTCTGGAGGGTGAATCAGAAGAAGCAGAAGAAGGAGAAGGAGAAGGTGAAGTCTGGAGGGTGAATCAGAAGAAGCAGAAGAAGGAGAAGGAGAAGGTGAAGTCAGGAGGGTGAATCAGAAGAAGCAGAAGAAGGAGAAGGAGAAGGTGAAGTCTGGAGGGTGAATCAGAAGAAGCAGAAGAAGGAAAAGGAGAAGGTCAAGTCTGGAGGGTGAATCAGAAGAAGTAGAAGAAGGAGAAGGAGAAGGTGAAGTCTGGAGGGTGAAGCAGAAGAAGTAGAAGAAGGAGAAGGAGAAGGTGAAGTCAGGATGGTGAATCAGAAGAAGTAGAAGAAGGAGAAGGAGAAGGTGAAGTCAGGAGGGTGAATCAGAAGAAGCAGAAGAAGGAGAAGGAGAAGGTGAAGTCTGGAGGGTGAATCAGAAGAATCAGAAGAAGGAGAAGGAGAAGGTGAAGTCTGGAGGGTGAATCAGAAGAAGCAGAAGAAAGAGAAGGAGAAGGTGAAGTCTGGAGGGTGAATCAGAAGAAGTAGAAGAAGGAGAAGGAGAAGGTGAAGTCTGGAGGGTGAATCAGAAGAAGCAGAAGAAGGAGAAGGAGAAGGTGAAGTCTGGAGGGTGAATCAGAAGAAGCAGAAGAAGGAGAAGGAGAAGGTGAAGTCTGCAGGGTGAATCAGAAGAAGCAGAAGAAGGAGAAGGAGAAGGTGAAGTCTGGAGGGTGAATCAGAAGAAGCAGAATAAGGAGAAGGAGAAGGTGAAGTCTGGAGGGTGAATCAGAAGAAGCAGAAGAAGGAGAAGGAGAAGGTGAAGTCTGGAGGGTGAATCAGAAGAAGTAGAAGAAGGAGAAGGAGAAGTTGAAGTCTGGAGGGTGAAGCAGAAGAATTAGAAGATGGAGAAGGAGAAGGTGAAGTCAGGAGGGTGAATCAGAAGAAGTAGAAGAAGGAGAAGGAGAAGGTGAAGTCTGAAGGGTGAATCAGAAGAAGCAGAATAAGGAGAAGGAGAAGGTGAAGTCTGGAGGGTGAATCAGAAGAAGCAGAAGAAGGAGAAGGAGAAGGTGAAGTCTGGAGGGTGAATCAGAAGAAGTAGAAGAAGGAGAAGGAGAAGGTGAAGTCTGGAGGGTGAAGCAGAAGAAGTAGAAGAAGGAGAAGGAGAAGGTGAAGTCAGGTGGGTGAATCAGAAGAAGTAGAAGAAGGAGAAGGAGAAGGTGAAGTCAGGAGGGTGAATCAGAAGAAGCAGAAGAAGGAGAAGGAGAAGGTGAAGTCTGGAGGGTGAATCAGAAGAATCAGAAGAAGGAGAAGGAGAAGGTGAAGTCTGGAGGGTGAATCAGAAGAAGCAGAAGAAAGAGAAGGAGAAGGTGAAGTCTGGAGGGTGAAGCAGAAGAAACAGAAGAAGGAGAAGGAGAAGGTGAAGACTGGAGGGTGAATCAGAAGAAGTAGAAGAAGGAGAAGGAGAAGGTGAAGTCTGGAGGGTGAATCTGAAGAAGCAGAGGAAGGAGAAGGAGAAGGTG
Source organism: Somniosus microcephalus (assembly GCF_052327205.1). NCBI lineage: Eukaryota > Metazoa > Chordata > Chondrichthyes > Squaliformes > Somniosidae > Somniosus > Somniosus microcephalus. The sequence continues at coordinate 697,962 of NW_028225273.1, read as the reverse complement.
AAGTCTGGAGGGTGAATCAGAAGAAGCAGAAGAAGTAGAAGGAGAAGGTGAAGTCTGGAGGGTGAATCAGAAGAAGCAGAAGAAGGAGAAGGAGAAGGTGAAGTCTGGAGGGTGAATGAGAAGAAGCAGAATAAGGAGAAGGAGAAGGTGAAGTCTGGAGGGTGAATCAGAAGAAGCAGAAGAAGGAGAAGGAGAAGGTGAAGTCTGGAGGGTGAATCAGAAGAAGTAGAAGAAGGAGAAGGAGAAGGTGAAGTCTGGAGGGTGAAGCAGAAGAAGGAGAAGGAGAAGGTGAAGTCAGGAGGGTGAATCAGAAGAAGTAGAAGAAGGAGAAGGAGAAGGTGAAATCAGGAGGGTGAATCAGAAGAAGCAGAAGAAGGAGAAGGAGAAGGTGAAGTCTGTAGGGTGAATCAGAAGAATCAGAAGAAGGAGAAGGAGAAGGTGAAGTCTGGAGGGTGAATCAGAAGAAGCAGAAGAAAGAGAAGGAGAAGGTGAAGTCTGGAGGGTGAAGCAGAAGAAACAGAAGAAGGAGAAGGAGAAGGTGAAGACTGGAGGGTGAATCAGAAGAAGTAGAAGAAGGAGAAGGAGAAGGTGAAGTCTGGAGGGTGAATCAGAAGAAGTAGAAGAAGGAGAAGGAGAAGGTGAAGTCTGGAGGGTGAATCAGAAGAAGCAGAAGAAGGAGAAGGAGAAGGTGAAGTCTGGAGGGAGAATCAGAAGAAGCAGAAGAAGGAGAAGGAGAAGATGAAGTCTGGAGGGTGAATCAGAAGAAGTAGAAGAAGGAGAAGGAGAAGGTGAGGTCTGGAGGGTGAATCAGAAGAAGCAGAAGAAGGAGAAGGAGAAGGTGAAGTCTGGAGGGTGAATCAGAAGAAGCAGAAGAAGGAGAAGGAGAAGGTGAAGTCTGGAGGGTGAATCAGAAGAAACAGAAGAAGGAGAAGGAGAAGGTGAAGTCTGGAGGGTGAATCAGAAGAAGTAGAAGAAGGAGAAGGAGAAGGTGTAGTCTGGAGGGTGAATCAGAAGAAGCAGAAGAAGGAGAAGGAGAAGGTGAAGTCTGGAGGGTGAATCAGAAGAAGCAGAAGAAGGAGAAGGAGAAGGTGAAGTCTGGAGGGTGAATCAGAAGAAGCAGAAGAAGGAGAAGGAGAAGGTGAAGTCAGGAGGGTGAATCAGAAGAAGCAGAAGAAGGAGAAGGAGAAGGTGAAGTTAGGAGGGTGAATCAGAAGAAGCAGAAGAAGGAGAAGGAGCAGGTGATGTCAGGGGGATGAAGCAGAATAAGTAGAAGAAGGAGAAGGAGAAGGTGCAGTCAGGACGGTGAAGCAGAAGAAGCAGAAGAAGGAGAAGGAGAAGGTGAAGTCTGGAGGGTGAATCAGAAGAAGTAGAAGAAGGAAAAGGAGAAGGTCAAGTCTGGAGGGTGAATCAGAAGAAGTAGAAGAAGGAGAAGGAGAAGGTGAAGTCTGGAGGGTGAAGCAGAAGAAGTAGAAGAAGGAGAAGGAGAAGGTGAAGTCAGGATGGTGAATCAGAAGAAGTAGAAGAAGGAGAAGGAGAAGGTGAAGTCAGGAGGGTGAATCAGAAGAAGCAGAAGAAGGAGGAGGAGAAGGTGAAGTCTGGAGGGTGAATCAGAAGAAGCAGAAGAAAGAGAAGGAGAAGGTGAAGTCTGGAGGGTGAATCAGAAGAAGTAGAAGAAGGAGAAGGAGAAGGTGAAGTCTGGAGGGTGAATCAGAAGAAGCAGAAGAAGGAGAAGGAGAAGGTGAAGTCTGGAGGGTGAATCAGAAGAAGCAGAAGAAGGAGAAGGAGAAGGTGAAGTCTGCAGGGTGAATCAGAAGAAGCAGAAGAAGGAGAAGGAGAAGGTGAAGTCTGGAGGGTGAATCAGAAGAAGCAGAATAAGGAGAAGGAGAAGGTGAAGTCTGGAGGGTGAATCAGAAGAAGCAGAAGAAGGAGAAGGAGAAGGTGAAGTCTGGAGGGTGAATCAGAAGAAGTAGAAGAAGGAGAAGGAGAAGTTGAAGTCTGGAGGGTGAAGCAGAAGAATTAGAAGATGGAGAAGGAGAAGGTGAAGTCAGGAGGGTGAATCAGAAGAAGTAGAAGAAGGAGAAGGAGAAGGTGAAGTCTGGAGGGTGAATCAGAAGAAGCAGAATAAGGAGAAGGAGAAGGTGAAGTCTGGAGGGTGAATCAGAAGAAGCAGAAGAAGGAGAAGGAGAAGGTGAAGTCTGGAGGGTGAATCAGAAGAAGTAGAAGAAGGATAAGGAGAAGGTGAAGTCTGGAGGGTGAAGCAGAAGAAGTAGAAGAAGGAGAAGGAGAAGGTGAAGTCAGGTGGGTGAATCAGAAGAAGTAGAAGAAGGAGAAGGAGAAGGTGAAGTCAGGAGGGTGAATCAGAAGAAGCAGAAGAAGGAGAAGGAGAAGGTGAAGTCTGGAGGGTGAATCAGAAGAATCAGAAGAAGGAGAAGGAGAAGGTGAAGTCTGGAGGGTGAATCAGAAGAAGCAGAAGAAAGAGAAGGAGAAGGTGAAGTCTGGAGGGTGAAGCAGAAGAAACAGAAGAAGGAGAAGGAGAAGGTGAAGACTGGAGGGTGAATCAGAAGAAGTAGAAGAAGGAGAAGGAGAAGGTGAAGTCTGGAGGGTGAATCAGAAGAAGTAGAAGAAGGAGAAGGAGAAGGTGAAGTCTGGAGGGTGAATCAGAAGAAGCAGAAGAAGGAGAAGGAGAAGGTGAAGTCTGGAGGGTGAATCAGAAGAAGCAGAAGAAGGAGAAGGAGAAGATGAAGTCTGGAGGGTGAATCAGAAGAAGTAGAAGAAGGAGAAGGAGAAGGTGAAGTCTGGAGGGTGAATCAGAAGAAGTAGAAGAAGGAGAAGGAGAAGGTGAAGTCTGGAGGGTGAATCTGAAGAAGCAGAGGAAGGAGAAGGAGAAGGTGAAGTCTGGAGGGTGAATCAGAAGAAGCAGAAGAAGTAGAAGGAGAAGGTGAAGTCTGGAGGGTGAATCAGAAGAAGCAGAAGAAGGAGAAGGAGAAGGTGAAGTCTGGAGGGTGAATGAGAAGAAGCAGAATAAGGAGAAGGAGAAGGTGAAGTCTGGAGGGTGAATCAGAAGAAGCAGAAGAAGGAGAAGGAGAAGGTGAAGTCTGGAGGGTGAATCAGAAGAAGTAGAAGAAGGAGAAGGAGAAGGTGAAGTCTGGAGGGTGAAGCAGAAGAAGGAGAAGGAGAAGGTGAAGTCAGGAGGGTGAATCAGAAGAAGTAGAAGAAGGAGAAGGAGAAGGTGAAATCAGGAGGGTGAATCAGAAGAAGCAGAAGAAGGAGAAGGAGAAGGTGAAGTCTGTAGGGTGAATCAGAAGAATCAGAAGAAGGAGAAGGAGAAGGTGAAGTCTGGAGGGTGAATCAGAAGAAGCAGAAGAAAGAGAAGGAGAAGGTGAAGTCTGGAGGGTGAAGCAGAAGAAACAGAAGAAGGAGAAGGAGAAGGTGAAGACTGGAGGGTGAATCAGAAGAAGTAGAAGAAGGAGAAGGAGAAGGTGAAGTCTGGAGGGTGAATCAGAAGAAGTAGAAGAAGGAGAAGGAGAAGGTGAAGTCTGGAGGGTGAATCAGAAGAAGCAGAAGAAGGAGAAGGAGAAGGTGAAGTCTGGAGGGAGAATCAGAAGAAGCAGAAGAAGGAGAAGGAGAAGATGAAGTCTGGAGGGTGAATCAGAAGAAGTAGAAGAAGGAGAAGGAGAAGGTGAGGTCTGGAGGGTGAATCAGAAGAAGCAGAAGAAGGAGAAGGAGAAGGTGAAGTCTGGAGGGTGAATCAGAAGAAGCAGAAGAAGGAGAAGGAGAAGGTGTAGTCTGGAGGGTGAATCAGAAGAAACAGAAGAAGGAGAAGGAGAAGGTGAAGTCTGGAGGGTGAATCAGAAGAAGTAGAAGAAGGAGAAGGAGAAGGTGTAGTCTGGAGGGTGAATCAGAAGAAGCAGAAGAAGGAGAAGGAGAAGGTGAAGTCTGGAGGGTGAATCAGAAGAAGCAGAAGAAGGAGAAGGAGAAGGTGAAGTCTGGAGGGTGAATCAGAAGAAGCAGAAGAAGGAGAAGGAGAAGGTGAAGTCAGGAGGGTGAATCAGAAGAAGCAGAAGAAGGAGAAGGAGAAGGTGAAGTTAGGAGGGTGAATCAGAAGAAGCAGAAGAAGGAGAAGGAGCAGGTGATGTCAGGGGGATGAAGCAGAATAAGTAGAAGAAGGAGAAGGAGAAGGTGCAGTCAGGACGGTGAAGCAGAAGAAGCAGAAGAAGGAGAAGGAGAAGGTGAAGTCTGGAGGGTGAATCAGAAGAAGTAGAAGAAGGAAAAGGAGAAGGTCAAGTCTGGAGGGTGAATCAGAAGAAGTAGAAGAAGGAGAAGGAGAAGGTGAAGTCTGGAGGGTGAAGCAGAAGAAGTAGAAGAAGGAGAAGGAGAAGGTGAAGTCAGGATGGTGAATCAGAAGAAGTAGAAGAAGGAGAAGGAGAAGGTGAAGTCAGGAGGGTGAATCAGAAGAAGCAGAAGAAGGAGGAGGAGAAGGTGAAGTCTGGAGGGTGAATCAGAAGAATCAGAAGAAGGAGAAGGAGAAGGTGAAGTCTGGAGGGTGAATCAGAAGAAGCAGAAGAAAGAGAAGGAGAAGGTGAAGTCTGGAGGGTGAATCAGAAGAAGTAGAAGAAGGAGAAGGAGAAGGTGAAGTCTGGAGGGTGAATCAGAAGAAGCAGAAGAAGGAGAAGGAGAAGGTGAAGTCTGGAGGGTGAATCAGAAGAAGCAGAAGAAGGAGAAGGAGAAGGTGAAGTCTGCAGGGTGAATCAGAAGAAGCAGAAGAAGGAGAAGGAGAAGGTGAAGTCTGGAGGGTGAATCAGAAGAAGCAGAATAAGGAGAAGGAGAAGGTGAAGTCTGGAGGGTGAATCAGAAGAAGCAGAAGAAGGAGAAGGAGAAGGTGAAGTCTGGAGGGTGAATCAGAAGAAGTAGAAGAAGGAGAAGGAGAAGTTGAAGTCTGGAGGGTGAAGCAGAAGAATTAGAAGATGGAGAAGGAGAAGGTGAAGTCAGGAGGGTGAATCAGAAGAAGTAGAAGAAGGAGAAGGAGAAGGTGAAGTCTGGAGGGTGAATCAGAAGAAGCAGAATAAGGAGAAGGAGAAGGTGAAGTCTGGAGGGTGAATCAGAAGAAGCAGAAGAAGGAGAAGGAGAAGGTGAAGTCTGGAGGGTGAATCAGAAGAAGTAGAAGAAGGATAAGGAGAAGGTGAAGTCTGGAGGGTGAAGCAGAAGAAGTAGAAGAAGGAGAAGGAGAAGGTGAAGTCAGGTGGGTGAATCAGAAGAAGTAGAAGAAGGAGAAGGAGAAGGTGAAGTCAGGAGGGTGAATCAGAAGAAGCAGAAGAAGGAGAAGGAGAAGGTGAAGTCTGGAGGGTGAATCAGAAGAATCAGAAGAAGGAGAAGGAGAAGGTGAAGTCTGGAGGGTGAATCAGAAGAAGCAGAAGAAAGAGAAGGAGAAGGTGAAGTCTGGAGGGTGAAGCAGAAGAAACAGAAGAAGGAGAAGGAGAAGGTGAAGACTGGAGGGTGAATCAGAAGAAGTAGAAGAAGGAGAAGGAGAAGGTGAAGTCTGGAGGGTGAATCAGAAGAAGTAGAAGAAGGAGAAGGAGAAGGTGAAGTCTGGAGGGTGAATCAGAAGAAGTAGAAGAAGGAGAAGGAGAAGGTGAAGTCTGGAGGGTGAATCAGAAGAAGCAGAAGAAGGAGAAGGAGAAGGTGAAGTCTGGAGGGAGAATCAGAAGAAGCAGAAGAAGGAGAAGGAGAAGATGAAGTCTGGAGGGTGAATCAGAAGAAGTAGAAGAAGGAGAAGGAGAAGGTGAGGTCTGGAGGGTGAATCAGAAGAAGCAGAAGAAGGAGAAGGAGAAGGTGAAGTCTGGAGGGTGAATCAGAAGAAGCAGAAGAAGGAGAAGGAGAAGGTGTAGTCTGGAGGGTGAATCAGAAGAAACAGAAGAAGGAGAAGGAGAAGGTGAAGTCTGGAGGGTGAATCAGAAGAAGTAGAAGAAGGAGAAGGAGAAGGTGTAGTCTGGAGGGTGAATCAGAAGAAGCAGAAGAAGGAGAAGGAGAAGGTGAAGTCTGGAGGGTGAATCAGAAGAAGCAGAAGAAGGAGAAGGAGAAGGTGAAGTCTGGAGGGTGAATCAGAAGAAGCAGAAGAAGGAGAAGGAGAAGGTGAAGTCAGGAGGGTGAATCAGAAGAAGCAGAAGAAGGAGAAGGAGAAGGTGAAGTTAGGAGGGTGAATCAGAAGAAGCAGAAGAAGGAGAAGGAGCAGGTGATGTCAGGGGGATGAAGCAGAATAAGTAGAAGAAGGAGAAGGAGAAGGTGCAGTCAGGACGGTGAAGCAGAAGAAGCAGAAGAAGGAGAAGGAGAAGGTGAAGTCTGGAGGGTGAATCAGAAGAAGTAGAAGAAGGAAAAGGAGAAGGTCAAGTCTGGAGGGTGAATCAGAAGAAGTAGAAGAAGGAGAAGGAGAAGGTGAAGTCTGGAGGGTGAAGCAGAAGAAGTAGAAGAAGGAGAAGGAGAAGGTGAAGTCAGGATGGTGAATCAGAAGAAGTAGAAGAAGGAGAAGGAGAAGGTGAAGTCAGGAGGGTGAATCAGAAGAAGCAGAAGAAGGAGGAGGAGAAGGTGAAGTCTGGAGGGTGAATCAGAAGAATCAGAAGAAGGAGAAGGAGAAGGTGAAGTCTGGAGGGTGAATCAGAAGAAGCAGAAGAAAGAGAAGGAGAAGGTGAAGTCTGGAGGGTGAATCAGAAGAAGTAGAAGAAGGAGAAGGAGAAGGTGAAGTCTGGAGGGTGAATCAGAAGAAGCAGAAGAAGGAGAAGGAGAAGGTGAAGTCTGGAGGGTGAATCAGAAGAAGCAGAAGAAGGAGAAGGAGAAGGTGAAGTCTGCAGGGTGAATCAGAAGAAGCAGAAGAAGGAGAAGGAGAAGGTGAAGTCTGGAGGGTGAATCAGAAGAAGCAGAATAAGGAGAAGGAGAAGGTGAAGTCTGGAGGGTGAATCAGAAGAAGCAGAAGAAGGAGAAGGAGAAGGTGAAGTCTGGAGGGTGAATCAGAAGAAGTAGAAGAAGGAGAAGGAGAAGTTGAAGTCTGGAGGGTGAAGCAGAAGAATTAGAAGATGGAGAAGGAGAAGGTGAAGTCAGGAGGGTGAATCAGAAGAAGTAGAAGAAGGAGAAGGAGAAGGTGAAGTCTGGAGGGTGAATCAGAAGAAGCAGAATAAGGAGAAGGAGAAGGTGAAGTCTGGAGGGTGAATCAGAAGAAGCAGAAGAAGGAGAAGGAGAAGGTGAAGTCTGGAGGGTGAATCAGAAGAAGTAGAAGAAGGATAAGGAGAAGGTGAAGTCTGGAGGGTGAAGCAGAAGAAGTAGAAGAAGGAGAAGGAGAAGGTGAAGTCAGGTGGGTGAATCAGAAGAAGTAGAAGAAGGAGAAGGAGAAGGTGAAGTCAGGAGGGTGAATCAGAAGAAGCAGAAGAAGGAGAAGGAGAAGGTGAAGTCTGGAGGGTGAATCAGAAGAATCAGAAGAAGGAGAAGGAGAAGGTGAAGTCTGGAGGGTGAATCAGAAGAAGCAGAAGAAAGAGAAGGAGAAGGTGAAGTCTGGAGGGTGAAGCAGAAGAAACAGAAGAAGGAGAAGGAGAAGGTGAAGACTGGAGGGTGAATCAGAAGAAGTAGAAGAAGGAGAAGGAGAAGGTGAAGTCTGGAGGGTGAATCAGAAGAAGTAGAAGAAGGAGAAGGAGAAGGTGAAGTCTGGAGGGTGAATCAGAAGAAGCAGAAGAAGGAGAAGGAGAAGGTGAAGTCTGGAGGGTGAATCAGAAGAAGCAGAAGAAGGAGAAGGAGAAGATGAAGTCTGGAGGGTGAATCAGAAGAAGTAGAAGAAGGAGAAGGAGAAGGTGAAGTCTGGAGGGTGAATCAGAAGTAGTAGAAGAAGGAGAAGGAGAAGGTGAAGTTTGGAGGGTGAATCAGAAGAAACAGAAGAAGGAGAAGGAGAAGGTGAAGTCTGGAGGGTGAATCAGAAGAAGTAGAAGAAGGAGAAGGAGAAGGTGTAGTCTGGAGGGTGAATCAGAAGAAGTAGACGAAGGAGAAGGAGATGGTGAAGTCTGGAGGGTGAATCAGAAGAAGTAGAAGAAGGAGAAGGAGAAGGTGAAGTCTGGAGGGTGAATCAGAAGAAGCAGAAGAAAGAGAAGGAGATGGTGAAGTCTGGAGGGTGAATCAGAAGAAGTAGAAGAAGGAGAAGGAGAAGGTGAAGTCTGGAGGGTGAATCAGAAGAAGCAGAAGAAGTAGAAGGAGAAGGTGAAGTCTGGAGGGTGAATCAGAAGAAGCAGAAGAAGGAGAAGGAGAAGGTGAAGTCTGGAGGGTGAATGAGAAGAAGCAGAATAAGGAGAAGGAGAAGGTGAAGTCTGGAGGGTGAATCAGATGAAGCAGAAGAAGGAGAAGGAGAAGGTGAAGTCTGGAGGGTGAATCAGAAGAAGTAGAAGAAGGAGAAGGAGAAGGTGAAGCCTGGAGGGTGAAGCAGAAGAAGGAGAAGGAGAAGGTGAAGTCAGGATGGTGAATCAGAAGAAGTAGAAGAAGGAGAAGGAGAAGGTGAAATCAGGAGGGTGAATCAGAAGAAGCAGAAGAAGGAGAAGGAGAAGGTGAAGTCTGTAGGGTGAATCAGAAGAATCAGAGGAAGGAGAAGGAGAAGGTGAAGTCTGGAGGGTGAATCAGAAGAAGCAGAAGAAAGAGAAGGAGAAGGTGAAGTCTGGAGGGTGAAGCAGAATAAACAGAAGAAGGAGAAGGAGAAGGTGAAGATTGGAGGGTGAATCAGATGAAGTAGAAGAAGGAGAAGGAGAAGGTGAAGTCTGGAGGGTGAATCAGAAGAAGTAGAAGAAGGAGAAGGAGAAGGTGAAGTCTGGAGGGTGAATCAGAAGAAGCAGAAGAAGGAGAAGGAGAAGGTGAAGTCTGGAGGGTGAATCAGAAGAAGCAGAAGAAGGAGAAGGAGAAGATGAAGTCTGGAGGGTGAATCAGAAGAAGTAGAAGAAGGAGAAGGAGAAGGTGAGGTCTGGAGGGTGAATCAGAAGAAGCAGAAGAAGGAGAAGGAGAAGGTGAAGTCTGGAGGGTGAATCAGAAGAAGCAGAAGAAGGAGAAGGAGAAGGTGAAGTCTGGAGGGTGAATCAGAAGAAACAGAAGAAGGAGAAGGAGAAGGTGAAGTCTGGAGGGTGAATCAGAAGAAGTAGAAGAAGGAGAAGGAGAAGGTGTAGTCTGGAGGGTGAATCAGAAGAAGCAGAAGAAGGAGAAGGAGAAGGTGAAGTCTGGAGGGTGAATCAGAAGAAGCAGAAGAAGGAGAAGGAGAAGGTGAAGTCTGGAGGGTGAATCAGAAGAAGCAGAAGAAGGAGAAGGAGAAGGTGAGGTCTGGAGGGTGAATCAGAAGAAGCAGAAGAAGGAGAAGGAGAAGGTGAAGTCTGGAGGGTGAATCAGAAGAAGCAGAAGAAGGAGAAGGAGAAGGTGAAGTCTGGAGGGTGAATCAGAAGAAACAGAAAAAGGAGAAGGAGAAAGTGAAGTCTGGAGGGTGAATCAGAAGAAGTAGAAGAAGGAGAAGGAGAAGGTGTAGTCTGGAGGGTGAATCAGAAGAAGTAGAAGAAGGAGAAGGAGAAGGTGAAGTCAGGATGGTGAATCAGAAGAAGTAGAAGAAGGAGAAGGAGAAGGTGAAGTCAGGAGGGTGAATCAGAAGAAGCAGAAGAAGGAGAAGGAGAAGGTGAAGTCTGGAGGGTGAAGCAGAAGAAGTAGAAGAAGGAGAAGGAGAAGGTGAAGTCAGGATGGTGAATCAGAAGAAGTAGAAGAAGGAGAAGGAGAAGGTGAAGTCAGGAGGGTGAATCAGAAGAAGCAGAAGAAGGAGAAGGAGAAAGTGAAGTCTGGAGGGTGAATCAGAAGAATCAGAAGAAGGAGAAGGAGAAGGTGAAGTCTGGAGGGTGAATCAGAAGAAGCAGAAGAAAGAGAAGGAGAAGGTGAAGTCTGGAGGGTGAATCAGAAGAAGTAGAAGAAGGAGAAGGAGAAGGTGAAGTCTGGAGGGTGAATCAGAAGAAGCAGAAGAAGGAGAAGGAGAAGGTGAAGTCTGGAGGGTGAATCAGAAGAAGCAGAAGAAGGAGAAGGAGAAGATGAAGTCTGGAGGGTGAATCAGAAGAAGTAGAAGAAGGAGAAGGAGAAGGTGAGGTCTGGAGGGTGAATCAGAAGAAGCAGAAGAAGGAGAAGGAGAAGGTGAAGTCTGGAGGGTGAATCAGAAGAAGCAGAAGAAGGAGAAGGAGAAGGTGAAGTCTGGAGGGTGAATCAGAAGAAACAGAAGAAGGAGAAGGAGAAGGTGAAGTCTGGAGGGTGAATCAGAAGAAGCAGAAGAAGGAGAAGGAGAAGGTGAAGTCAGGAGGGTGAATCAGAAGAAGCAGAAGAAGGAGAAGGAGAAGGTGAGGTCTGGAGGGTGAATCAGAAGAAGCAGAAGAAGGAGAAGGAGAAGGTGAAGTCTGGAGGGTGAATCAGAAGAAGCAGAAGAAGGAGAAGGAGAAGGTGAAATCTGGAGGGTGAATCAGAAGAAACAGAAAAAGGAGAAGGAGAAGGTGAAGTCTGGAGGGTGAATCAGAAGAAGTAGAAGAAGGAGAAGGAGAAGGTGTAGTCTGGAGGGTGAATCAGAAGAAGCAGAAGAAGGAGAAGGAGAAGGTGAAGTCTGGAGGGTGAATCAGAAGAAGCAGAAGAAGGAGAAGGAGAAGGAGAAGTCTGGAGGGTGAATCAGAAGAAGCAGAAGAAGGAGAAGGAGAAGGTGAAGTCAGGAGGGTGAATCAGAAGAAGCAGAAGAAGGAGAAGGAGAAGGTGAAGTCTGGAGGGTGAAGCAGAAGAAGTAGAAGAAGCAGAAGGAGAAGGTGAAGTCAGGATGGTGAATCAGAAGAAGTAGAAGAAGGAGAAGGAGAAGGTGAAGTCAGGAGGGTGAATCAGAAGAAGCAGAAGAAGGAGAAGGAGAAGGTGAAGTCTGGAGGGTGAATCAGAAGAATCAGAAGAAGGAGAAGGAGAAGGTGAAGTCTGGAGGGTGAAGCAGAAGGAACAGAAGAAGGAGAAGGAGAAGGTGAAGACTGGAGGGTGAATCAGAAGAAGTAGAAGAAGGAGAAGGAGAAGGTGAAGTCTGGAGGGTGAATCAGAAGAAGCAGAAGAAGGAGAAGGAGAAGGTGAAGTCTGCAGGGTGAATCAGAAGAAGCAGAAGAAGGAGAAGGAGAAGGTGAAGTCTGGAGGGTGAATCAGAAGAAACAGAAGAAGGAGAAGGAGAAGGTGAAGTCTGGAGGGTGAATCAGATGAAGTAGAAGAAGGAGAAGGAGAAGGTGAAGTCTGGAGGGTGAATCAGAAGAAGTAGAAGAAGGAGAAGGAGAAGGTGAAGTCTGGAGGGTGAATCAGAAGAAGCAGAAGAAGGAGAAGGAGAAGGTGAAGTCTGGAGGGTGAATCAGAAGAAGCAGAAGAAGGAGAAGGAGAAGATGAAGTCTGGAGGGTGAATCAGAAGAAGTAGAAGAAGGAGAAGGAGAAGGTGAGGTCTGGAGGGTGAATCAGAAGAAGCAGAAGAAGGAGAAGGAGAAGGTGAAGTCTGGAGGGTGAATCAGAAGAAGCAGAAGAAGGAGAAGGAGAAGGTGAAGTCTGGAGGGTGAATCAGAAGAAACAGAAGAAGGAGAAGGAGAAGGTGAAGTCTGGAGGGTGAATCAGAAGAAGTAGAAGAAGGAGAAGGAGAAGGTGTAGTCTGGAGGGTGAATCAGAAGAAGCAGAAGAAGGAGAAGGAGAAGGTGAAGTCTGGAGGGTGAATCAGAAGAAGCAGAAGAAGGAGAAGGAGAAGGTGAAGTCAGGAGGGTGAATCAGAAGAAGCAGAAGAAGGAGAAGGAGAAGGTGAAGTTAGGAGGGTGAATCAGAAGAAGCAGAAGAAGGAGAAGGAGCAGGTGATGTCAGGGGGATGAAGCAGAATAAGTAGAAGAAGGAGAAGGAGAAGGTGAAGTCAGAACGGTGAAGCAGAAGAAGCAGAAGAAGGAGAAGGAGAAGGTGAAGTCTGGAGGGTGAATCAGAAGAAGTAGAAGAAGGAAAAGGAGAAGGTCAAGTCTGGAGGGTGAATCAGAAGAAGTAGAAGAAGGAGAAGGAGAAGGTGAAGTCTGGAGGGTGAAGCAGAAGAAGTAGAAGAAGGAGAAGGAGAAGGTGAAGTCAGGATGGTGAATCAGAAGAAGTAGAAGAAGGAGAAGGAGAAGGTGAAGTCAGGAGGGTGAATCAGAAGAAGCAGAAGAAGGAGAAGGAGAAGGTGAAGTCTGGAGGGTGAATCAGAAGAATCAGAAGAAGGAGAAGGAGATGGTGAAGTCTGGAGGGTGAATCAGAAGAAGCAGAAGAAAGAGAAGGAGAAGGTGAAGTCTGGAGGGTGAATCAGAAGAAGTAGAAGAAGGAGAAGGAGAAGGTGAAGTCTGGAGGGTGAATCAGAAGAAGCAGATGAAGGAGAAGGAGAAGGTGAAGTCTGGAGGGTGAATCAGAAGAAGCAGAAGAAGGAGAAGGAGAAGGTGAAGTCTGCAGGGTGAATCAGAAGAAGCAGAAGAAGGAGAAGGAGAAGGTGAAGTCTGGAGGGTGAATCAGAAGAAGCAGAATAAGGAGAAGGAGAAGGTGAAGTCTGGAGGGTGAATCAGAAGAAGCAGAAGAAGGAGAAGGAGAAGGTGAATTCTGGAGGGTGAATCAGAAGAAGCAGAGGAAGGAGAAGGAGAAGGTGAAGTCTGGAGGGTGAATCAGAAGAAGCAGAAGAAGTAGAAGGAGAAGGTGAAGTCTGGAGGGTGAATCAGAAGAAGCAGAAGAAGGAGAAGGAGAAGGTGAAGTCTGGAGGGTGAATGAGAAGAAGCAGAATAAGGAGAAGGAGAAGGTGAAGTCTGGAGGGTGATTCAGAAGAAGCAGAAGAAGGAGAAGGAGAAGGTGAAGTCTGGAGGGTGAATCAGAAGAAGTAGAAGAAGGAGAAGGAGCAGTTGAAGTCTGGAGGGTGAAGCAGAAGAAGGAGAAGGAGAAGGTGAAGTCAGGAAGGTGAATCAGAAGAAGTAGAAGAAGGAGAAGGAGAAGGTGAAATCAGGAGGGTGAATCAGAAGAATCAGAAGAAGGAGAAGGAGAAGGTGAAGTCTGGAGGGTGAATCAGAAGAAGCAGAAGAAAGAGAAGGAGAAGGTGAAGTCTGGAGGGTGAATCAGAAGAAGCAGAAGAAAGAGAAGGAGAAGGTGAAGTCTGGAGGGTGAATCAGAAGAAGTAGAAGAAGGAGAAGGAGAAGGTGAAGTCTGGAGGGTGAATCAGAAGAAGCAGAAGAAGGAGAAGGAGAAGGTGAAGTCTGCAGGGTGAATCAGAAGAATCAGAAGAAGGAGAAGGAGAAGGTGAAGTCTGGAGGGTGAATCAGAAGAAGCAGAAGAAAGAGAAGGAGAAGGTGAAGTCTGGAGGGTGAATCAGAAGAAGCAGAAGAAAGAGAAGGAGAAGGTGAAGTCTGGAGGGTGAATCAGAAGAAGTAGAAGAAGGAGAAGGAGAAGGTGAAGTCTGGAGGGTGAATCAGAAGAAGCAGAAGAAGGAGAAGGAGAAGGTGAAGTCTGGAGGGTGAATCAGAAGAAGCAGAAGAAGGAGAAGGAGAAGGTGAAGTCTGCAGGGTGAATCAGAAGAAGCAGAAGAAGGAGAAGGAGAAGGTGAAGTCTGGAGGGTGAATCAGAAGAAGCAGAATAAGGAGAAGGAGAAGGTGAAGTCTGGAGGGTGAATCAGAAGAAGCAGAAGAAGGAGAAGGAGAAGGTGAATTCTGGAGGGTGAATCAGAAGAAGCAGAGGAAGGAGAAGGAGAAGGTGAAGTCTGGAGGGTGAATCTGAAGAAGCAGAAGAAGTAGAAGGAGAAGGTGAAGTCTGGAGGGTGAATCAGAAGAAGCAGAAGAAGGAGAAGGAGAAGGTGAAGTCTGGAGGGTGAATGAGAAGAAGCAGAATAAGGAGAAGGAGAAGGTGAAGTCTGGAGGGTGATTCAGAAGAAGCAGAAGAAGGAGAAGGAGAAGGTGAAGTCTGGAGGGTGAATCAGAAGAAGTAGAAGAAGGAGAAGGAGCAGGTGAAGTCTGGAGGGTGAAGCAGAAGAAGGAGAAGGAGAAGGTGAAGTCAGGAGGGTGAATCAGAAGAAGTAGAAGAAGGAGAAGGAGAAGGTGAAATCAGGAGGGTGAATCAGAAGAAGCAGAAGAAGGAGAAGGAGAAGGTGAAGTCTGTAGGGTGAATCAGAAGAATCAGAAGAAGGAGAAGGAGAAGGTGAAGTCTGGAGGGTGAATCAGAAGAAGCAGAAGAAAGAGAAGGAGAAGGTGAAGTCTGGAGGGTGAAGCAGAAGAAACAGAAGAAGGAGAAGGAGAAGGTGAAGACTGGAGGGTGAATCAGAAGAAGTAGAAGAAGGAGAAGGAGAAGGTGAAGTCTGGAGGGTGAATCAGAAGAAGTAGAAGAAGGAGAAGGAGAAGGTGAAGTCTGGAGGGTGAATCAGAAGAAGCAGAAGAAGGAGAAGGAGAAGGTGAAGTCTGGAGGGTGAATCAGAAGAAGCAGAAGAAGGAGAAGGAGAAGATGAAGTCTGGAGGGTGAATCAGAAGAAGTAGAAGAAGGAGAAGGAGAAGGTGAGGTCTGGAGGGTGAATCAGAAGAAGCAGAAGAAGGAGAAGGAGAAGGTGAAGTCTGGAGGGTGAATCAGAAGAAGCAGAAGAAGGAGAAGGAGAAGGTGAAGTCTGGAGGGTGAACCAGAAGAAACAGAAGAAGGAGAAGGAGAAGGTGAAGTCTGGAGGGTGAATCAGAAGAAGTAGAAGAAGGAGAAGGAGAAGGTGTAGTCTGGAGGGTGAATCAGAAGAAGCAGAAGAAGGAGAAGGAGAAGGTGAAGTCTGGAGGGTGAATCAGAAGAAGCAGAAGAAGGAGAAGGAGAAGGTGAAGTCTGGAGGGTGAATCAGAAGAAGCAGAAGAAGGAGAAGGAGAAGGTGAAGTCAGGAGGGTGAATCAGAAGAAGCAGAAGAAGGAGAAGGAGAAGGTGAAGTTAGGAGGGTGAATCAGAAGAAGCAGAAGAAGGAGAAGGAGCAGGTGATGTCAGGGGGATGAAGCAGAATAAGTAGAAGAAGGAGAAGGAGAAGGTGCAGTCAGGACGGTGAAGCAGAAGAAGCAGAAGAAGGAGAAGGAGAAGGTGAAGTCTGGAGGGTGAATCAGAAGAAGTAGAAGAAGGAAAAGGAGAAGGTCAAGTCTGGAGGGTGAATCAGAAGAAGTAGAAGAAGGAGAAGGAGAAGGTGAAGTCTGGAGGGTGAAGCAGAAGAAGTAGAAGAAGGAGAAGGAGAAGGTGAAGTCAGGATGGTGAATCAGAAGAAGTAGAAGAAGGAGAAGGAGAAGGTGAAGTCAGGAGGGTGAATCAGAAGAAGCAGAAGAAGGAGAAGGAGAAGGTGAAGTCTGGAGGGTGAATCAGAAGAATCAGAAGAAGGAGAAGGAGAAGGAGAAGTCTGGAGGGTGAATCAGAAGAAGCAGAAGAAAGAGAAGGAGAAGGTGAAGTCTGGAGGGTGAATCAGAAGAAGTAGAAGAAGGAGAAGGAGAAGGTGAAGTCTGGAGGGTGAATCAGAAGAAGCAGAAGAAGGAGAAGGAGAAGGTGAAGTCTGGAGGGTGAATCAGAAGAAGCAGAAGAAGGAGAAGGAGAAGGTGAAGTCTGCAGGGTGAATCAGAAGAAGCAGAAGAAGGAGAAGGAGAAGGTGAAGTCTGGAGGGTGAATCAGAAGAAGCAGAATAAGGAGAAGGAGAAGGTGAAGTTGGAGGGTGAATCAGAAGAAGCAGAAGAAGGAGAAGGAGAAGGTGAAGTCTGGAGGGTGAATCAGAAGAAGTAGAAGAAGGAGAAGGAGAAGTTGAAGTCTGGAGGGTGAAGCAGAAGAATTAGAAGATGGAGAAGGAGAAGGTGAAGTCAGGAGGGTGAATCAGAAGAAGTAGAAGAAGGAGAAGGAGAAGGTGAAGTCTGGAGGGTGAATCAGAAGAAGCAGAATAAGGAGAAGGAGAAGGTGAAGTCTGGAGGGTGAATCAGAAGAAGCAGAAGAAGGAGAAGGAGAAGGTGAAGTCTGGAGGGTGAATCAGAAGAAGTAGAAGAAGGAGAAGGAGAAGGTGAAGTCAGGTGGGTGAATCAGAAGAAGTAGAAGAAGGAGAAGGAGAAGGTGAAGTCAGGAGGGTGAATCAGAAGAAGCAGAAGAAGGAGAAGGAGAAGGTGAAGTCTGGAGGGTGAATCAGAAGAATCAGAAGAAGGAGAAGGAGAAGGTGAAGTCTGGAGGGTGAATCAGAAGAAGCAGAAGAAAGAGAAGGAGAAGGTGAAGTCTGGAGGGTGAAGCAGAAGAAACAGAAGAAGGAGAAGGAGAAGGTGAAGACTCGAGGGTGAATCAGAAGAAGTAGAAGAAGGAGAAGGAGAAGGTGAAGTCTGGAGGGTGAATCAGAAGAAGTAGAAGAAGGAGAAGGAGAAGGTGAAGTCTGGAGGGTGAATCAGAAGAAGCAGAAGAAGGAGAAGGAGAAGGTGAAGTCTGGAGGGTGAATCAGAAGAAGCAGAAGAAGGAGAAGGAGAAGATGAAGTCTGGAGAGTGAATCAGAAGAAGTAGAAGAAGGAGAAGGAGAAGGTGAAGTCTGGAGGGTGAATCAGAAGTAGTAGAAGAAGGAGAAGGAGAAGGTGAAGTCTGGAGGGTGAATCAGAAGAAACAGAAGAAGGAGAAGGAGAAGGTGAAGTCTGGAGGGTGAATCAGAAGAAGTAGAAGAAGGAGAAGGAGAAGGTGTAGTCTGGAGGGTGAATCAGAAGAAGTAGACGAAGGAGAAGGAGAAGGTGAAGTCTGGAGGGTGAATCAGATGAAGTAGAAGAAGGAGAAGGAGAAGGTGAAGTCTGGAGGGTGAATCAGAAGAAGTAGAAGAAGGAGAAGGAGAAGGTGAAGTCTGGAGGGTGAATCAGAAGAAGCAGAAGAAGGAGAAGGAGAAGGTGAAGTCTGGAGGGTGAATCAGAAGAAGCAGAAGAAGGAGAAGGAGAAGATGAAGTCTGGAGGGTGAATCAGAAGAAGTAGAAGAAGGAGAAGGAGAAGGTGAAGTCTGGAGGGTGAATCAGAAGTAGTAGAAGAAGGAGAAGGAGAAGGTGAAGTCTGGAGGGTGAATCAGAAGAAACAGAAGAAGGAGAAGGAGAAGGTGAAGTCTGGAGGGTGAATCAGAAGAAGTATAAGAAGGAGAAGGAGAAGGTGTAGTCTGGAGGGTGAATCAGAAGAAGTAGACGAAGGAGAAGGAGAAGGTGAAGTCTGGAGGGTGAATCAGATGAAGCAGAAGAAGGAGATGGAGAAGGTGAAGTCTGGAGGTTGAATCAGAAGAAGTAGAAGAAGGAGAAGGAGAAGGTGAAGTCTGGAGGGTGAATCAGAAGAAGCAGAAGAAGGAGAAGGAGAAGGTGAAGTCTGGAGGGTGAATCAGAAGAAGCAGAAGAAGGAGAAGGAGAAGGTGAAGTCTGGAGGGTGATTCAGAAGAAGCAGGATAAGGAGAAGGAGAAGGTGAAGTCTGGAGGTTGAATCAGAAGAAGCAGAAGAAGGAGAAGGAGAAGCTGAAGTCTGGAGGGTGAATCAGAAGAAGTAGAAGAAGGAGAAGGAGAAGATGAAGTCTGGAGGGTGAATCAGAAGAAGTAGAAGAAGGAGAAGGAGAAGGTGAAGTCTGGAGGGTGAATCAGAAGACGTAGAAGAAGGAGAAGGAGAAGGTGAAGTCTGGAGGGTGAAGCAGAAGAAGTAGAAGAAGGAGAAGGAGAAGGTGAAGTCAGGAGGGTGAATCAGAAGATGTAGAAGAAGGAGAAGGAGAAGGTGAAGTCAGGAGGGTGAATCAGAAGAAGCAGAAGAAGGAGAAGGAGAAGGTGAAGTCTGGAGGGTGAATCAGAAGAATCAGAAGAAGGAGAAGGAGAAGGTGAAGTCTGGAGGGTGAATCAGAAGAAGCAGAAGAAAGAGAAGGAGAAGGTGAAGTCTGGAGGGTGAATCAGAAGAAGTAGAAGAAGGAGAAGGAGAAGGTGAAGTCTGGAGGGTGAATCAGAAGAAGCAGAAGAAGGAGAAGGAGAAGGTGAAGTCTGGAGGGTGAATCAGAAGAAGTAGACGAAGGAGAAGGAGAAGGTGAAGTCTGGAGGGTGAATCAGAAGAAGCAGAAGAAGGAGATGGAGAAGGTGAAGTCTGGAGGGTGAATCAGAAGACGTAGAAGAAGGAGAAGGAGAAGGTGAAGTCTGGAGGGTGAATCAGAAGAAGCAGAAGAAGGAGAAGGAACAGGTGAAGTCTGGAGGGTGAATCAGAAGAAGCAGAAGAAGGAGAAGGAGAAGGTGAAGTCTGGAGGGTGATTCAGAAGAAGCAGAATAAGGAAAAGGAGAAGGTGAAGTCTGGAGGGTGAATCAGAAGAAGCAGAAGAAGAAGAAGGAGAAGGTGAAGTCTGGAGGGTGAATCAGAAGAAGTAGAAGAAGGAGAAGGAGAAGGTGAAGTCTGGAGGGTGAATCAGAAGAAGTAGAAGAAGGAGAAGGAGAAGGTGAAGTCTGGAGGGTGAATCAGAAGAAGTAGAAGAAGGAGAAGGAGAAGATGAAGTCTGGAGGGTGAAGCAGAAGAAGTAGAAGAAGGAGAAGGAGAAGGTGAAGTCAGGAGGGCGAATCAGAAGATGTAAAAGAAGGAGAAGGAGAAGGTGAAGTCAGGAGGGTGAATCAGAAGAAGCAGAAGAAGGAGAAGGAGAAGGTGAAGTCTGGAGGGTGAACCAGAAGAAGTAGAAGAAGGAGAAGGAGAAGGTGAAGTCTGGAGGGTGAATCAGAAGAAGCAGAAGAAGGAGAAGGAGAAGGTGAAGTCTGGAGGGTGAATCAGAAGAAGCAGAAGAAGGAGAAGGAGAAGGTGAAGTCTGGAGGGTGAATCAGAAGAAGCAGAATAAGGAGAAGGAGAAGGTGAAGTCTGGAGGGTGAATCAGAAGAAGCAGAAGAAGGAGAAGGAGAAGGTGAAGTCGGGAGGGGGAATCAGAAGAAGTAGAAGAAGGAGAAGGAGAAGGTGAAGTCTGGAGGGTGAAGCAGAAGAAGTAGAAGAAGGAGAAGGAGAATGTGAAGACAGGAGGGTGAATCAGAAGAAGTAGAAGGAGAAGGAGAAGGTGAAGTCAGGAGGGTGAATCAGAAGAAGCAGAAGAAGGAGATATAGAAGGTGAAGTTTTGAGGGTGAATCAGAAGAATCAGAAGAAGGAGAAGGAGAAGGTGAAGTCTGGAGGGTGAAGCAGAAGAAGCAGAAGAAAGAGAAGGAGAAGGTGAAGTCTGGAGGGTGAAGCAGAAGAAACAGAAGAAGGAGAAGGAGAAGGTGAAGACTGGAGGGTGAATCAGAAGAAGTAGAAGAAGGAGAAGGAGAAGGTGAAGTCTATAGGGTGAATCAGAAGAAGTAGAAGAAGGAGAAGGAGAAGGTGAAGTCTGGAGGGTGAATCAGAAGAAGCAGAAGAAGGAGAAGGAGAAGGTGAAGTCTGGAGGGTGAATCAGAAGAAGCAGAAGAAGGAGAAGGAGAAGATGAAGTCTGGAGGGTGAATCAGAAGAAGTAGAAGAAGGAGAAGGAGAAGGTGAGGTCTGGAGGGTGAATCAGAAGAAGCAGAAGAAGGAGAAGGAGAAGGTGAAGTCTGGAGGGTGAATCAGAAGAAGCAGAAGAAGGAGAAGGAGAAGGTGAAGTCTGGAGGGTGAATCAGAAGAAGCAGAAGAAGGAGAAGGAGAAGGTGAAGTCAGGAGGGTGAATCAGAAGAAGCAGAAGAAGGAGAAGGAGAAGGTGAAGTCAGGGGGGTGTAGCAGAAGAAGTAGAAGAAGGAGAAGGAGAAGGTGAAGTCAGGACGATGAAGCAGAAGAAGCAGAAGAAGGAGAAGGAGAAGGTGAAGCCTGGAGGGCGCAGCAGAAGAAGCAGAAGAAGGAGAAGGAGAAGGTGAAGTCTGGAGTGTGAAGCAGAAGAAGCAGAAGAAGGAGAAGGAGAAGGTGAAGTCTGGAGGGCGCAGCAGAAGAAGCAGAAGAAGGAGAATGAGAAGGTGAAGTCTGGAGGGTGAATCAGAAGAAGCAGAAGAAGGAGAAGGAGAAGGTGAAGTCTGGAGGGTGAATCAGAAGAAGTAGAAGAAGGAGAAGGAGTAGGTGAAGTCTGGAGGGTGAAGCAGAAGAAGTAGAAGAAGGAGAAGGAGAAGGTGAAGTCAGGAGGGTGAATCAGAAGAAGTAGAAGAAGGAGAAGGAGAAGGTGAAGTCTGGAGGTTGAATCAGAAGAAGCAGAAGAAGGAGAAGGAGAAGGTGAAGTCTGGAGGGTGAATCAGAAGAATCAGAAGAAGGAGAAGGAGAAGGTGAAGTCTGGAGGGTGAATCAGAAGAAGCAGAAGAAAGAGAAGGAGAAGGTGAAGTCTGGAGGGTGAAGCAGAAGAAACAGAAGAAGGAGAAGGAGAAGGTGAAGTCTGGAGGGTGAATCAGAAGAAGCAGAAGAAGGAGAAGGAGAAGGTGAAGTCTGGAGGGTGAATCAGAAGAAGTAGAAGAAGGAGAAGGAGAAGTTGAAGTCTGGAGGGTGAAGCAGAAGAAGTAGAAGATGGAGAAGGAGAAGCTGAAGTCAGGAGGGTGAATCAGAAGAAGTAGAAGAAGGAGAAGGAGAAGGTGAAGTCAGGAGGGTGAATCAGAAGAAGCAGAAGATGGAGAAGGAGAAGGTGAAGTCTGGAGGGTGAATCAGAAGAATCAGAAGAAGGAGAAGGAGAAGGTGAAGTCTGGAGGGTGAATCAGAAGAAGCAGAGGAAGGAGAAGGAGAAGGTGAAGTCTGGAGGGTGAATCAAAAGAAGCAGAATAAGGAGAAGGAGAAGGTGAAGTCTGGAGGGTGAATCAGAAGAAGCAGAATAAGGAGAAGGAGAAGGTGAAGTCTGGAGGGTGAATCAGAAGAAGCAGAAGAAGGAGAAGGAGAAGGTGAAGTCTGGAGGGTGATTCAGAAGAAGCAGGATAAGGAGAAGGAGAAGGTGAAGTCTGGAGGTTGAATCAGAAGAAGCAGAAGAAGGAGAAGGAGAAGCTGAAGTCTGGAGGGTGAATCAGAAGAAGTAGAAGAAGGAGAAGGAGAAGATGAAGTCTGGAGGGTGAATCAGAAGAAGTAGAAGAAGGAGAAGGAGAAGGTGAAGTCTGGAGGGTGAATCAGAAGACGTAGAAGAAGGAGAAGGAGAAGGTGAAGTCTGGAGGGTGAAGCAGAAGAAGTAGAAGAAGGAGAAGGAGAAGGTGAAGTCAGGAGGGTGAATCAGAAGATGTAGAAGAAGGAGAAGGAGAAGGTGAAGTCAGGAAGGTGAATCAGAAGAAGCAGAAGAAGGAGAAGGAGAAGGTGAAGTCTGGAGGGTGAATCAGAAGAATCAGAAGAAGGAGAAGGAGAAGGTGAAGTCTGGAGGGTGAATCAGAAGAAGCAGAAGAAAGAGAAGGAGAAGGTGAAGTCTGGAGGGTGAATCAGAAGAAGTAGAAGAAGGAGAAGGAGAAGGTGAAGTCTGGAGGGTGAATCAGAAGAAGCAGAAGAAGGAGAAGGAGAAGGTGAAGTCTGGAGGGTGAATCAGAAGAAGTAGACGAAGGAGAAGGAGAAGGTGAAGTCTGGAGGGTGAATCAGAAGAAGCAGAAGAAGGAGATGGAGAAGGTGAAGTCTGGAGGGTGAATCAGAAGAAGTAGAAGAAGGAGAAGGAGAAGGTGAAGTCTGGAGGGTGAATCAGAAGAAGCAGAAGAAGGAGAAGAAACAGGTGAAGTCTGGAGGGTGAATCAGAAGAAGCAGAAGAAGGAGAAGGAGAAGGTGAAGTCTGGAGGGTGATTCAGAAGAAGCAGAATAGGGAGAAGGAGAAGGTGAAGTCTGGAGGGTGAATCAGAAGAAGCAGAAGAAGGAGAAGGAGAAGGTGAAGTCTGGAGGGTGAATCAGAAGAAGTAGAAGAAGGAGAAGGAGAAGGTGAAGTCTGGAGGGTGAATCAGAAGAAGTAGAAGAAGGAGAAGGAGAAGGTGAAGTCTGGAGGGTGAATCAGAAGAAGTAGAAGAAGGAGAAGGAGAAGGTGAAGTCTGGAGGGTGAAGCAGAAGAAGTAGAAGAAGGAGAAGGAGAAGGTGAAGTCAGGAGGGTGAATCAGAAGATGTAGAAGAAGGAGAAGGAGAAGGTGAAGTCAGGAGGGTGAATCAGAAGAAGCAGAAGAAGGAGAAGGAGAAGGTGAAGTCTGGAGGGTGAATCAGAAGAAGTAGAAGAAGGCGAAGGAGAAGGTGAAGTCTGGAGGGTGAATCAGAAGAAGCAGAAGAAGGAGAAGGAGAAGGTGAAGTCTGGAGGGTGAATCAGAAGAAGCAGAAGAAGGAGAAGGAGAAGGTGAAGTCTGGAGGGTGAATCAGAAGAAGCAGAATAAGGAGAAGGAGAAGGTGAAGTCTGGAGGGTGAATCAGAAGAAGCAGAAGAAGGAGAAGGAGAAGGTGAAGTCGGGAGGGTGAATCAGAAGAAGTAGAAGAAGGAGAAGGAGAAGGTGAAGTCTGGAGGGTGAGGCAGAAGAAGTAGAAGAAGGAGAAGGAGAAGGTGAAGTCAGGAGGGTGAATCAGAAGAAGTAGAAGAAGGAGAAGGAGAAAGTGAAGTCAGGAGGGTGAATCAGAAGAAGCAGAAGAAGGAGATATAGAAGGTGAAGTCTTGAGGGTGAATCAGAAGAATCAGAAGAAGGAGAAGGAGAAGGTGAAGTCTGGAGGGTGAAGCAGAAGAAGCAGAAGAAAGAGAAGGAGAAGGTGAAGTCTGGAGGGTGAAGCAGAAGAAACAGAAGAAGGAGAAGGAGAAGGTGAAGACTGGAGGGTGAATCAGAAGAAGTAGAAGAAGGAGAAGGAGAAGGTGAAGTCTATAGGGTGAATCAGAAGAAGTAGAAGAAGGAGAAGGAGAAGGTGAAGTCTGGAGGGTGAATCAGAAGAAGCAGAAGAAGGAGAAGG
Organism: Somniosus microcephalus; assembly: GCF_052327205.1. Lineage (NCBI taxonomy): Eukaryota > Metazoa > Chordata > Chondrichthyes > Squaliformes > Somniosidae > Somniosus > Somniosus microcephalus. The sequence continues at coordinate 675,119 of NW_028225273.1, read as the reverse complement.
AGAAGGTGAAGTCTGGAGGGTGAATCAGAAGAAGCAGAAGAAGGAGAAGGAGAAGATGAAGTCTGGAGGGTGAATCAGAAGAAGTAGAAGAAGGAGAAGGAGAAGGTGAGGTCTGGAGGGTGAATCAGAAGAAGCAGAAGAAGGAGAAGGAGAAGGTGAAGTCTGGAGGGTGAATCAGAAGAAGCAGAAGAAGGAGAAGGAGAAGGTGAAGTCTGGAGGGTGAATCAGAAGAAGCAGAAGAAGGAGAAGGAGAAGGTGAAGTCAGGAGGGTGAATCAGAAGAAGCAGAAGAAGGAGAAGGAGCAGGTGAAGTCAGGGGGGTGTAGCAGAAGAAGTAGAAGAAGGAGAAGGTGGAATCAGGACGATGAAGCAGAAGAAGCAGAAGAAGGAGAAGGAGAAGGTGAAGCCTGGAGGGCGCAGCAGAAGAAGCAGAAGAAGGAGAAGGAGAAGGTGAAGTCTGGAGTGTGAATCAGAAGAAGCAGAAGAAGGAGAAGGAGAAGGTGAAGTCTGGAGGGCGCAGCAGAAGAAGCAGAAGAAGGAGAATGAGAAGGTGAAGTCTGGAGGGTGAATCAGAAGAAGCAGAAGAAGGAGAAGGAGAAGGTGAAGTCTGGAGGGTGAATCAGAAGAAGTAGAAGAAGGAGAAGGAGAAGGTGAAGTCTGGAGGGTGAATCAGAAGAAGCAGAAGAAGGAGAAGGAGAAGGTGAAGTCTGGAGGGTGAATCAGAAGAAGCAGAAGAAGGAGAAGGAGAAGGTGAAGTCTGGAGGGTGAATCAGAAGAAGTAGAAGAAGGAGAAGGAGAAGTTGAAGTCTGGAGGGTGAAGCAGAAGAAGTAGAAGATGGAGAAGGAGAAGGTGAAGTCAGGAGGGTGAATCAGAAGAAGTAGAAGAAGGAGAAGGAGAAGGTGAAGTCAGGAGGGTGAATCAGAAGAAGCAGAAGATGGAGAAGGAGAAGGTGAAGTCTGGAGGGTGAATCAGAAGAATCAGAAGAAGGAGAAGGAGAAGGTGAAGTCTGGAGGGTGAATCAGAAGAAGCAGAGGAAGGAGAAGGAGAAGGTGAAGTCTGGAGGGTGAATCAAAAGAAGCAGAATAAGGAGAAGGAGAAGGTGAAGTCTGGAGGGTGAATCAGAAGAAGCAGAATAAGGAGAAGGAGAAGGTGAAGTCTGGAGGGTGAATCAGAAGAAGCAGAAGAAGGAGAAGGAGAAGGTGAAGTCTGGAGGGTGAATCAGAAGAAGTAGAAGAAGGAGAAGGAGAAGGTGAAGTCTGGAGGGTGAAGCAGAAGAAGTAGAAGAAGGAGAAGGAGAAGGTGAAGTCAGGGGGGTGAATCAGAAGAAGTAGAAGAAGCAGAAGGAGAAGGTGAAGTCAGGAGGGTGAATCAGAAGAAGCAGAAGAAGGAGAAGGAGAAGGTGAAGTCTGGAGGGTGAATCAGAAGAATCAGAAGAAGGAGAAGCAGAAGGTGAAGTCTGGAGGGTGAATCAGAAGAAGCAGAAGAAAGAGAAGGAGAAGGTGAAGTCTGGAGGGTGAAGCAGAAGAAACAGAAGAAGGAGAAGGAGAAGGTGAAGACTGGAGGGTGAATCAGAAGAAGTAGAAGAAGGAGAAGGAGAAGGTGAAGTCTGGAGGGTGAATCAGAAGAAGTAGAAGAAGGAGAAGGAGAAGGTGAAGTCTGGAGGGTGAATCAGAAGAAGCAGAAGAAGGAGAAGGAGAAGGTGAAGTCTGGAGGGTGAATCAGAAGAAGCAGAAGAAGGAGAAGGAGAAGATGAAGTCTGGAGGGTGAATCGGAAGAAGTAGAAGAAGGAGAAGGAGAAGGTGAAGTCTGGAGGGTGAATCAGAAGAAGTAGAAGAAGGAGAAGGAGAAGTTGAAGTCTGGAGGGTGAATCAGAAGAAGCAGAAGAAGGAGAAGGAGAAGGTGAAGTCTGGAGGGTGAATCAGAAGAAGCAGAAGAAGGAGAAGGAGAAGATGAAGTCTGGAGGGTGAATCAGAAGAAGTAGAAGAAGGAGAAGGAGAAGGTGAAGTCTGGAGGGTGAATCAGAAAAAGTAGAAGAAGGAGAAGGAGAAGATGAAGTCTGGAGGGTGAATCAGAAGAAACAGAAGAAGGAGCAGGAGAAGGTGAAGTCTGGAGGGTGAATCAGAAGAAGTAGAAGAAGGAGAAGGAGAAGGTGTAGTCTGGAGGGTGAATCAGAAGAAGTAGACGAAGGAGAAGGAGAAGGTGAAGTCTGGAGGGTGAATCAGAAGAAGCAGAAGAAGGAGAAGGTGAAGTCTGGAGGGTGAATCAGAAGAAGTAGAAGAAGGAGAAGGAGAAGGTGAAGTCTGGAGGGTGATTCAGAAGAAGCAGAAGAAGGAGAAGGAGAAGGTGAAGTCTGGAGGGTGAATCAGAAGAAGCAGAAGAAGGAGAAGGAGAAGGTGAAGTCTGGAGGGTGAATCAGAAGAAGTAGATGAAGGAGAAGGAGAAGCTAAAGTCTGGAGGGTGAATCAGAAGAAGCAGAAGAAGGAGATGGAGAAGGTGAAGTCTGGAGGGTGAATCAGAAGACGTAGAAGAAGGAGAAGGAGAAGGTGAAGTCTGGAGGGTGAATCAGAAGAAGCAGAAGAAGGAGAAGGAGAAGGTGAAGTCTGGAGGGTGAATCAGAAGAAGCAGAAAAAGGAGAAGGAGAAGGTGAAGTCTGGAGGGTGATTCAGAAGAAGCAGAATAAGGAGAAGGAGAAGGTGAAGTCTGGAGGGTGAATCAGAAGAAGCAGAAGAAGGAGAAGGAGAAGGTGAAGTCTGGAGGGTGAATCAGAAGAAGTAGAAGAAGGAGAAGGAGAAGGTGAAGTCTGGAGGGTGAATCAGAAGAAGTAGAAGAAGGAGAAGGAGAAGGTGAAGTCTGGAGGGTGAATCAGAAGAAGTAGAAGAAGGAGAAGGAGAAGGTGAAGTCTGGAGGGTGAAGCAGAAGAAGTAGAAGAAGGAGAAGGAGAAGGTGAAGTCAGGAGGGTGAATCAGAAGATGTAGAAGAAGGACAAGGAGAAGGTGAAGTCAGGAGGGTGAATCAGAAGAAGCAGAAGAAGGAGAAGGAGAAGGTGAAGTCTGGAGGGTGAATCAGAAGAAGTAGAAGAAGGAGAAGGAGAAGGTGAAGTCTGGAGGGTGAATCAGAAGAAGCAGAAGAAGGAGAAGGAGAAGGTGAAGTCTGGAGGGTGAATCAGAAGAAGCAGAAGAAGGAGAAGGAGAAGGTGAAGTCTGGAGGGTGAATCAGAAGAAGCAGAATAAGGAGAAGGAGAAGGTTAAGTCTGGAGGGTGAATCAGAAGAAGCAGAAGAAGGAGAAGGAGAAGGTGAAGTCTGGAGGGTGAATCAGAAGAAGTAGAAGAAGGAGAAGGAGAAGGTGAAGTCTGGAGGGTGAAGCAGAAGCAGTAGAAGAAGGAGAAGGAGAAGGTGAAGTCAGGAGGGTGAATCAGAAGAAGTAGAAGAAGGAGAAGGAGAAGGTGAAGTCAGGAGGGTGAATCAGAAGAAGCAGAAGAAGGAGATAGAGAAGGTGAAGTCTGGAGGTTGAATCAGAAGAATCAGAAGAAGGAGAAGGAGAAGGTGAAGTCTGGAGGGTGAAGCAGAAGAAGCAGAAGAAAGAGAAGGAGAAGGTGAAGTCTGGAGGGTGAAGCAGAAGAAACAGAAGAAGGAGAAGGAGAAGGTGAAGACTGGAGGGTGAATCAGAAGAAGTAGAAGAAGGAGAAGGAGAAGGTGAAGTCTGGAGGGTGAATCAGAAGAAGTAGAAGAAGGAGTAGCAGAAGGTGAAGTCTGGAGGGTGAATCAGAAGAAGCAGAAGAAGGAGAAGGAGAAGGTGAAGTCTGGAGGGTGAATCAGAAGAAGCAGAAGAAGGAGAAGGAGAAGATGAAGTCTGGAGGGTGAATCAGAAGAAGTAGAAGAAGGAGAAGGAGAAGGTGAGGTCTGGAGGGTGAATCAGAAGAAGCAGAAGAAGGAGAAGGAGAAGGTGAAGTCTGGGGGGTGAATCAGAAGAAGCAGAAGAAGGAGAAGCAGAAGGTGAAGTCTGGAGGGTGAATCAGAAGAAGCAGAAGAAAGAGAAGGAGAAGGTGAAGTCTGGAGGGTGAAGCAGAAGAAACAGAAGAAGGAGAAGGAGAAGGTGAAGACTGGAGGGTGAATCAGAAGAAGTAGAAGAAGGAGAAGGAGAAGGTGAAGTCTGGAGGGTGAAGCAGAAGAAGTAGAAGAAGGAGAAGGAGAAGGTGAAGTCAGGAGGGTGAATCAGAAGAAGTAGAAGAAGCAGAAGGAGAAGGTGAAGTCAGGAGGGTGAATCAGAAGAAGCAGAAGAAGGAGAAGGAGAAGGTGAAGTCTGGAGGGTGAATCAGAAGAATCAGAAGAAGGAGAAGCAGAAGGTGAAGTCTGGAGGGTGAATCAGAAGAAGCAGAAGAAAGAGAAGGAGAAGGTGAAGTCTGGAGGGTGAAGCAGAAGAAACAGAAGAAGGAGAAGGAGAAGGTGAAGACTGGAGGGTGAATCAGAAGAAGTAGAAGAAGGAGAAGGAGAAGGTGAAGTCTGGAGGGTGAATCAGAAGAAGTAGAAGAAGGAGAAGGAGAAGGTGAAGTCTGGAGGGTGAATCAGAAGAAGCAGAAGAAGGAGAAGGAGAAGGTGAAGTCTGGAGGGTGAATCAGAAGAAGCAGAAGAAGGAGAAGGAGAAGATGAAGTCTGGAGGGTGAATCGGAAGAAGTAGAAGAAGGAGAAGGAGAAGGTGAAGTCTGGAGGGTGAATCAGAAGTAGAAGAAGGAGAAGGAGAAGGTGAAGTCTGGAGGGTGAATCAGAAGAAGTAGAAGAAGGAGAAGGAGAAGGTGAAGTCTGGAGGGTGAATCAGAAGAAGTAGAAGAAGGAGAAGGAGAAGGTGAAGTCTGGAGGGTGAATCAGAAGAAGTAGAAGAAGGAGAAGGAGAAGGTGAAGTCTGGAGGGTGAATCAGAAGAAGTAGAAGAAGGAGAAGGAGAAGGTGAAGTCTGGAGGGTGAAGCAGAAGAAGTAGAAGAAGGAGAAGGAGAAGGTGAAGTCAGGAGGGTGAATCAGAAGATGTAGAAGAAGGACAAGGAGAAGGTGAAGTCAGGAGGGTGAATCAGAAGAAGCAGAAGAAGGAGAAGGAGAAGGTGAAGTCTGGAGGGTGAATCAGAAGAAGTAGAAGAAGGAGAAGGAGAAGGTGAAGTCTGGAGGGTGAATCAGAAGAAGCAGAAGAAGGAGAAGGAGAAGGTGAAGTCTGGAGGGTGAATCAGAAGAAGCAGAAGAAGGAGAAGGAGAAGGTGAAGTCTGGAGGGTGAATCAGAAGAAGCAGAATAAGGAGAAGGAGAAGGTTAAGTCTGGAGGGTGAATCAGAAGAAGCAGAAGAAGGAGAAGGAGAAGGTGAAGTCTGGAGGGTGAATCAGAAGAAGTATAAGAAGGAGAAGGAGAAGGTGAAGTCTGGAGGGTGAAGCAGAAGAAGTAGAAGAAGGAGAAGGAGAAGGTGAAGTCAGGAGGGTGAATCAGAAGAAGTAGAAGAAGGAGAAGGAGAAGGTGAAGTCTGGAGGTTGAATCAGAAGAATCAGAAGAAGGAGAAGGAGATGGTGAAGTCTGGAGGGTGAAGCAGAAGAAGCAGAAGAAAGAGAAGGAGAAGGTGAAGTCTGGAGGGTGAAGCAGAAGAAACAGAAGAAGGAGAAGGAGAAGGTGAAGACTGGAGGGTGAATCAGAAGAAGTAGAAGAAGGAGAAGGAGAAGGTGAAGTCTGGAGGGTGAATCAGAAGAAGTAGAAGAAGGAGTAGGAGAAGGTGAAGTCTGGAGGGTGAATCAGAAGAAGCAGAAGAAGGAGAAGGAGAAGGTGAAGTCTGGAGGGTGAATCAGAAGAAGCAGAAGAAGGAGAAGGAGAAGATGAAGTCTGGAGGGTGAATCAGAAGAAGTAGAAGAAGGAGAAGGAGAAGGTGAGGTCTGGAGGGTGAATCAGAAGAAGCAGAAGAAGGAGAAGGAGAAGGTGAAGTCTGGAGGGTGAATCAGAAGAAGCAGAAGAAGGAGAAGCAGAAGGTGAAGTCTGGAGGGTGAATCAGAAGAAGCAGAAGAAAGAGAAGGAGAAGGTGAAGTCTGGAGGGTGAAGCAGAAGAAACAGAAGAAGGAGAAGGAGAAGGTGAAGACTGGAGGGTGAATCAGAAGAAGTAGAAGAAGGAGAAGGAGAAGGTGAAGTCTGGAGGGTGAAGCAGAAGAAGTAGAAGAAGGAGAAGGAGAAGGTGAAGTCAGGAGGGTGAATCAGAAGAAGTAGAAGAAGCAGAAGGAGAAGGTGAAGTCAGGAGGGTGAATCAGAAGAAGCAGAAGAAGGAGAAGGAGAAGGTGAAGTGTGGAGGGTGAATCAGAAGAATCAGAAGAAGGAGAAGCAGAAGGTGAAGTCTGGAGGGTGAATCAGAAGAAGCAGAAGAAAGAGAAGGAGAAGGTGAAGTCTGGAGGGTGAAGCAGAAGAAACAGAAGAAGGAGAAGGAGAAGGTGAAGACTGGAGGGTGAATCAGAAGAAGTAGAAGAAGGAGAAGGAGAAGATGAAGTCTGGAGGGTGAAGCAGAAGAAGTAGAAGAAGGAGAAGGAGAAGGTGAAGTCAGGAGGGTGAATCAGAAGAAGTAGAAGAAGCAGAAGGAGAAGGTGAAGTCAGGAGGGTGAATCAGAAGAAGCAGAAGAAGGAGAAGGAGAAGGTGAAGTCTGGAGGGTGAATCAGAAGAATCAGAAGAAGGAGAAGCAGAAGGTGAAGTCTGGAGGGTGAATCAGAAGAAGCAGAAGAAAGAGAAGGAGAAGGTGAAGTCTGGAGGGTGAAGCAGAAGAAACAGAAGAAGGAGAAGGAGAAGGTGAAGACTGGAGGGTAAATCAGAAGAAGTAGAAGAAGGAGAAGGAGAAGGTGAAGTCTGGAGGGTGAATCAGAAGAAGTAGAAGAAGGAGAAGGAGAAGGTGAAGTCTGGAGGGTGAATCAGAAGAAGCAGAAGAAGGAGAAGGAGAAGGTGAAGTCTGGAGGGTGAATCAGAAGAAGCAGAAGAAGGAGAAGGAGAAGATGAAGTCTGGAGGGTGAATCGGAAGAAGTAGAAGAAGGAGAAGGAGAAGGTGAAGTCTGGAGGGTGAATCAGAAGAAGTAGAAGAAGGAGAAGGAGAAGGTGAAGTCTGGAGGGTGAATCAGAAGAAGTAGAAGAAGGAGAAGGAGAAGGTGAAGTCTGGAGGGTGAATCAGAAGAAGTAGAAGAAGGAGAAGGAGAAGGTGAAGTCTGGAGGGTGAATCAGAAGAAGTAGAAGAAGGAGAAGGAGAAGGTGAAGTCTGGAGGGTGAATCAGAAGAAGTAGAAGAAGGAGAAGGAGAAGGTGAAGTCTGGAGGGTGAAGCAGAAGAAGTAGAAGAAGGAGAAGGAGAAGGTGAAGTCAGGAGGGTGAATCAGAAGATGTAGAAGAAGGACAAGGAGAAGGTGAAGTCAGGAGGGTGAATCAGAAGAAGCAGAAGAAGGAGAAGGAGAAGGTGAAGTCTGGAGGGTGAATCAGAAGAAGTAGAAGAAGGAGAAGGAGAAGGTGAAGTCTGGAGGGTGAATCAGAAGAAGCAGAAGAAGGAGAAGGAGAAGGTGAAGTCTGGAGGGTGAATCAGAAGAAGCAGAAGAAGGAGAAGGAGAAGGTGAAGTCTGGAGGGTGAATCAGAAGAAGCAGAATAAGGAGAAGGAGAAGGTTAAGTCTGGAGGGTGAATCAGAAGAAGCAGAAGAAGGAGAAGGAGAAGGTGAAGTCTGGAGGGTGAATCAGAAGAAGTATAAGAAGGAGAAGGAGAAGGTGAAGTCTGGAGGGTGAAGCAGAAGAAGTAGAAGAAGGAGAAGGAGAAGGTGAAGTCAGGAGGGTGAATCAGAAGAAGTAGAAGAAGGAGAAGGAGAAGGTGAAGTCAGGAGGGTGAATCAGAAGAAGCAGAAGAAGGAGATAGAGAAGGTGAAGTCTGGAGGTTGAATCAGAAGAATCAGAAGAAGGAGAAGGAGAAGGTGAAGTCTGGAGGGTGAAGCAGAAGAAGCAGAAGAAAGAGAAGGAGAAGGTGAAGTCTGGAGGGTGAAGCAGAAGAAACAGAAGAAGGAGAAGGAGAAGGTGAAGACTGGAGGGTGAATCAGAAGAAGTAGAAGAAGGAGAAGGAGAAGGTGAAGTCTGGAGGGTGAATCAGAAGAAGTAGAAGAAGGAGTAGGAGAAGGTGAAGTCTGGAGGGTGAATCAGAAGAAGCAGAAGAAGGAGAAGGAGAAGGTGAAGTCTGGAGGGTGAATCAGAAGAAGCAGAAGAAGGAGAAGGAGAAGATGAAGTCTGGAGGGTGAATCAGAAGAAGTAGAAGAAGGAGAAGGAGAAGGTGAGGTCTGGAGGGTGAATCAGAAGAAGCAGAAGAAGGAGAAGGAGAAGGTGAAGTCTGGAGGGTGAATCAGAAGAAGCAGAAGAAGGAGAAGCAGAAGGTGAAGTCTGGAGGGTGAATCAGAAGAAGCAGAAGAAAGAGAAGGAGAAGGTGAAGTCTGGAGGGTGAAGCAGAAGAAACAGAAGAAGGAGAAGGAGAAGGTGAAGACTGGAGGGTGAATCAGAAGAAGTAGAAGAAGGAGAAGGAGAAGGTGAAGTCTGGAGGGTGAAGCAGAAGAAGTAGAAGAAGGAGAAGGAGAAGGTGAAGTCAGGAGGGTGAATCAGAAGAAGTAGAAGAAGCAGAAGGAGAAGGTGAAGTCAGGAGGGTGAATCAGAAGAAGCAGAAGAAGGAGAAGGAGAAGGTGAAGTCTGGAGGGTGAATCAGAAGAATCAGAAGAAGGAGAAGCAGAAGGTGAAGTCTGGAGGGTGAATCAGAAGAAGCAGAAGAAAGAGAAGGAGAAGGTGAAGTCTGGAGGGTGAAGCAGAAGAAACAGAAGAAGGAGAAGGAGAAGGTGAAGACTGGAGGGTGAATCAGAAGAAGTAGAAGAAGGAGAAGGAGAAGGTGAAGTCTGGAGGGTGAATCATAAGAAGTAGAAGAAGGAGAAGGAGAAGGTGAAGTCTGGAGGGTGAATCAGAAGAAGCAGAAGAAGGAGAAGGAGAAGGTGAAGTCTGGAGGATGAATCAGAAGAAGCAGAAGAAGGAGAAGGAGAAGATGAAGTCTGGAGGGTGAATCGGAAGAAGTAGAAGAAGGAGAAGGAGAAGGTGAAGTCTGGAGGGTGAATCAGAAGAAGTAGAAGAAGGAGAAGGAGAAGGTGAAGTCTGGAGGGTGAATCAGAAGAAGTAGAAGAAGGAGAAGGAGAAGGTGAAGTCTGGAGGGTGAATCAGAAGAAGTAGAAGAAGGAGAAGGAGAAGGTGAAGTCTGGAGGGTGAATCAGAAGAAGTAGAAGAAGGAGAAGGAGAAGGTGAAGTCTGGAGGGTGAATCAGAAGAAGTAGAAGAAGGAGAAGGAGAAGGTGAAGTCTGGAGGGTGAAGCAGAAAAAGTAGAAGAAGGAGAAGGAGAAGGTGAAGTCAGGAGGGTGAATCAGAAGATGTAGAAGAAGGACAAGGAGAAGGTGAAGTCAGGAGGGTGAATCAGAAGAAGCAGAAGAAGGAGAAGGAGAAGGTGAAGTCTGGAGGGTGAATCAGAAGAAGTAGAAGAAGGAGAAGGAGAAGGTGAAGTCTGGAGGGTGAATCAGAAGAAGCAGAAGAAGGAGAAGGAGAAGGTGAAGTCTGGAGGGTGAATCAGAAGAAGCAGAAGAAGGAGAAGGAGAAGGTGAAGTCTGGAGGGTGAATCAGAAGAAGCAGAATAAGGAGAAGGAGAAGGTTAAGTCTGGAGGGTGAATCAGAAGAAGCAGAAGAAGGAGAAGGAGAAGGTGAAGTCTGGAGGGTGAATCAGAAGAAGTAGAAGAAGGAGAAGGAGAAGGTGAAGTCTGGAGGGTGAAGCAGAAGAAGTAGAAGAAGGAGAAGGAGAAGGTGAAGTCAGGAGGGTGAATCAGAAGAAGTAGAAGAAGGAGAAGGAGAAGGTGAAGTCAGGAGGGTGAATCAGAAGAAGCAGAAGAAGGAGATAGAGAAGGTGAAGTCTGGAGGTTGAATCAGAAGAATCAGAAGAAGGAGAAGGAGAAGGTGAAGTCTGGAGGGTGAAGCAGAAGAAGCAGAAGAAAGAGAAGGAGAAGGTGAAGTCTGGAGGGTGAAGCAGAAGAAACAGAAGAAGGAGAAGGAGAAGGTGAAGACTGGAGGGTGAATCAGAAGAAGTAGAAGAAGGAGAAGGAGAAGGTGAAGTCTGGAGGGTGAATCAGAAGAAGTAGAAGAAGGAGTAGGAGAAGGTGAAGTCTGGAGGGTGAATCAGAAGAAGCAGAAGAAGGAGAAGGAGAAGGTGAAGTCTGGAGGGTGAATCAGAAGAAGCAGAAGAAGGAGAAGGAGAAGATGAAGTCTGGAGGGTGAATCGGAAGAAGTAGAAGAAGGAGAAGGAGAAGGTGAGGTCTGGAGGGTGAATCAGCAGAAGCAGAAGAAGGAGAAGGAGAAGGTGAAGTCTGGAGGGTGAATCAGAAGAAGCAGAAGAAGGAGAAGCAGAAGGTGAAGTCTGGAGGGTGAATCAGAAGAAGCAGAAGAAAGAGAAGGAGAAGGTGAAGTCTGGAGGGTGAAGCAGAAGAAACAGAAGAAGGAGAAGGAGAAGGTGAAGACTGGAGGGTGAATCAGAAGAAGTAGAAGAAGGAGAAGGAGAAGGTGAAGTCTGGAGGGTGAAGCAGAAGAAGTAGAAGAAGGAGAAGGAGAAGGTGAAGTCAGGAGGGTGAATCAGAAGAAGTAGAAGAAGCAGAAGGAGAAGGTGAAGTCAGGAGGGTGAATCAGAAGAAGCAGAAGAAGGAGAAGGAGAAGGTGAAGTCTGGAGGGTGAATCAGAAGAATCAGAAGAAGGAGAAGCAGAAGGTGAAGTCTGGAGGGTGAATCAGAAGAAGCAGAAGAAAGAGAAGGAGAAGGTGAAGTCTGGAGGGTGAAGCAGAAGAAACAGAAGAAGGAGAAGGAGAAGGTGAAGACTGGAGGGTGAATCAGAAGAAGTAGAAGAAGGAGAAGGAGAAGGTGAAGTCTGGAGGGTGAATCAGAAGAAGTAGAAGAAGGAGAAGGAGAAGGTGAAGTCTGGAGGGTGAATCAGAAGAAGCAGAAGAAGGAGAAGGAGAAGGTGAAGTCTGGAGGGTGAATCAGAAGAAGCAGAAGAAGGAGAAGGAGAAGATGAAGTCTGGAGGGTGAATCGGAAGAAGTAGAAGAAGGAGAAGGAGAAGGTGAAGTCTGGAGGGTGAATCAGAAGAAGTAGAAGAAGTAGAAGGAGAAGGTGAAGTCTGGATGGTGAATCAGAAGAAGTAGAAGAAGGAGAAGGAGAAGGTGAAGTCTGGAGGGTGAAGCAGAAGAAGTAGAAGAAGGAGAAGGAGAAGGTGAAGTCAGGAGGGTGAATCAGAAGATGTAGAAGAAGGACAAGGAGAAGGTGAAGTCAGGAGGGTGAATCAGAAGAAGCAGAAGAAGGAGAAGGAGAAGGTGAAGTCTGGAGGGTGAATCAGAAGAAGTAGAAGAAGGAGAAGGAGAAGGTGAAGTCTGGAGGGTGAATCAGAAGAAGCAGAAGAAGGAGAAGGAGAAGGTGAAGTCTGGAGGGTGAATCAGAAGAAGCAGAAGAAGGAGAAGGAGAAGGTGAAGTCTGGAGGGTGAATCAGAAGAAGCAGAATAAGGAGAAGGAGAAGGTTAAGTCTGGAGGGTGAATCAGAAGAAGCAGAAGAAGGAGAAGGAGAAGGTGAAGTCTGGAGGGTGAATCAGAAGAAGTAGAAGAAGGAGAAGGAGAAGGTGAAGTCTGGAGGGTGAAGCAGAAGAAGTAGAAGAAGGAGAAGGAGAAGGTGAAGTCAGGAGGGTGAATCAGAAGAAGTAGAAGAAGGAGAAGGAGAAGGTGAAGTCAGGAGGGTGAATCAGAAGAAGCAGAAGAAGGAGATAGAGAAGGTGAAGTCTGGAGGTTGAATCAGAAGAATCAGAAGAAGGAGAAGGAGAAGGTGAAGTCTGGAGGGTGAAGCAGAAGAAGCAGAAGAAAGAGAAGGAGAAGGTGAAGTCTGGAGGGTGAATCAGAAGAAGTAGAAGAAGGAGAAGGAGAAGGTGAGGTCTGGAGGGTGAATCAGAAGAAGCAGAAGAAGGAGAAGGAGAAGGTGAAGTCTGGAGGGTGAATCAGAAGAAGCAGAAGAAGGAGAAGGAGAAGGTGAAGTCTGGAGGGTGAATCAGAAGAAGCAGAAGAAGGAAAAGGAGAAGGTGAAGTCAGGAGGGTGAATCAGAAGAAGCAGAAGAAGGAGAAGGAGAAGGTGAAGTTAGGAGGGTGAATCAGAAGAAGCAGAAGAAGGAGAAGGAGCAGGTGAAGTCAGGGGGGTGTAGCAGAAGAAGGAGAAGAAGGAGAAGGAGAAGGTGAAGTCTGGAGGGTGAATCAGAAGAAGTAGAAGAAGGAGTAGGAGAAGGTGAAGTCTGGAGGGTGAATCAGAAGAAGCAGAAGAAGGAGAAGGAGAAGGTGAAGTCTGGAGGGTGAATCAGAAGAAGCAGAAGAAGGAGAAGGAGAAGATGAAGTCTGGAGGGTGAATCAGAAGAAGTAGAAGAAGGAGAAGGAGAAGGTGAGGTCTGGAGGGTGAATCAGAAGAAGCAGAAGAAGGAGAAGGAGAAGGTGAAGTCTGGAGGGTGAATCAGAAGAAGCAGAAGAAGGAGAAGGAGAAGGTGAAGTCTGGAAGGTGAATCAGAAGAAGCAGAAGAAGGAAAAGGAGAAGGTGAAGTCAGGAGGGTGAATCAGAAGAAGCAGAAGAAGGAGAAGGAGAAGGTGAAGTTAGGAGGGTGAATCAGAAGAAGCAGAAGAAGGAGAAGGAGCAGGTGAAGTCAGGGGGGTGTAGCAGAAGAAGTAGAAGAAGGAGAAGGAGAAGGTGAAGTCAGGACGGTGAAGCAGAAGAAGCAGAAGAAGGAGAAGGAGAAGGTGAAGCCTGGAGGGCGCAGCAGAGGAAGCAGAAGAAGGAGAAGGAGAAGGTGAAGTCTGGAGTGTGAAGCAGAAGAAGCAGAAGAAGGAGAAGGAGAAGGTGAAGTCTGGAGGGCGCAGCAGAAGAAGCAGAAGAAGGAGAAGGAGAAGGTGAAGTCTGGAGGGTGAAGCAGAAGAAGTAGAAGAAGGAGAAGGAGAAGGTGAAGTCAGGAGGGTGAATCAGAAGATGTAGAAGAAGGACAAGGAGAAGGTGAAGTCAGGAGGGTGAATCAGAAGAAGCAGAAGAAGGAGAAGGAGAAGGTGAAGTCTGGAGGGTGAATCAGAAGAAGTAGAAGAAGGAGAAGGAGAAGGTGAAGTCTGGAGGGTGAATCATAAGAAGCAGAAGAAGGAGAAGGAGAAGGTGAAGTCTGGAGGGTGAATCAGAAGAAGCAGAAGAAGGAGAAGGAGAAGGTGAAGTCTGGAGGGTGAATCAGAAGAAGCAGAATAAGGAGAAGGAGAAGGTTAAGTCTGGAGGATGAATCAGAAGAAGCAGAAGAAGGAGAAGGAGAAGGTGAAGTCTGGAGGGTGAATCAGAAGAAGTAGAAGAAGGAGAAGGAGAAGGTGAAGTCTGGAGGGTGAAGCAGAAGAAGTAGAAGAAGGAGAAGGAGAAGGTGAAGTCAGGAGGGTGAATCAGAAGAAGTAGAAGAAGGAGAAGGAGAAGGTGAAGTCAGGAGGGTGAATCAGAAGAAGCAGAAGAAGGAGATAGAGAAGGTGAAGTCTGGAGGTTGAATCAGAAGAATCAGAAGAAGGAGAAGGAGAAGGTGAAGTCTGGAGGGTGAAGCAGAAGAAGCAGAAGAAAGAGAAGGAGAAGGTGAAGTCTGGAGGGTGAAGCAGAAGAAACAGAAGAAGGAGAAGGAGAAGGTGAAGACTGGAGGGTGAATCAGAAGAAGTAGAAGAAGGAGAAGGAGAAGGTGAAGTCTGGAGGGTGAATCAGAAGAAGTAGAAGAAGGAGTAGGAGAAGGTGAAGTCTGGAGGGTGAATCAGAAGAAGCAGAAGAAGGAGAAGGAGAAGGTGAAGTCTGGAGGGTGAATCAGAAGAAGCAGAAGAAGGAGAAGGAGAAGATGAAGTCTGGAGGGTGAATCAGAAGAAGTAGAAGAAGGAGAAGGAGAAGGTGAGGTCTGGAGGGTGAATCAGAAGAAGCAGAAGAAGGAGAAGGAGAAGGTGAAGTCTGGAGGGTGAATCAGAAGAAGCAGAAGAAGGAGAAGCAGAAGGTGAAGTCTGGAGGGTGAATCAGAAGAAGCAGAAGAAAGAGAAGGAGAAGGTGAAGTCTGGAGGGTGAAGCAGAAGAAACAGAAGAAGGAGAAGGAGAAGGTGAAGACTGGAGGGTGAATCAGAAGAAGTAGAAGAAGGAGAAGGAGAAGGTGAAGTCTGGAGGGTGAAGCAGAAGAAGTAGAAGAAGGAGAAGGAGAAGGTGAAGTCAGGAGGGTGAATCAGAAGAAGTAGAAGAAGCAGAAGGAGAAGGTGAAGTCAGGAGGGTGAATCAGAAGAAGCAGAAGAAGGAGAAGGAGAAGGTGAAGTCTGGAGGGTGAATCAGAAGAATCAGAAGAAGGAGAAGCAGAAGGTGAAGTCTGGAGGGTGAATCAGAAGAAGCAGAAGAAAGAGAAGGAGAAGGTGAAGTCTGGAGGGTGAAGCAGAAGAAACAGAAGAAGGAGAAGGAGAAGGTGAAGACTGGAGGGTGAATCAGAAGAAGTAGAAGAAGGGGAAGGAGAAGGTGAAGTCTGGAGGGTGAATCATAAGAAGTAGAAGAAGGAGAAGGAGAAGGTGAAGTCTGGAGGGTGAATCAGAAGAAGCAGAAGAAGGAGAAGGAGAAGGTGAAGTCTGGAGGGTGAATCAGAAGAAGCAGAAGAAGGAGAAGGAGAAGATGAAGTCTGGAGGGTGAATCGGAAGAAGTAGAAGAAGGAGAAGGAGAAGGTGAAGTCTGGAGGGTGAATCAGAAGAAGTAGAAGAAGGAGAAGGAGAAGGTGAAGTCTGGAGGGTGAATCAGAAGAAGTAGAAGAAGGAGAAGGAGAAGGTGAAGTCTGGAGGGTGAAGCAGAAGAAGTAGAAGAAGGAGAAGGAGAAGGTGAAGTCAGGAGGGTGAATCAGAAGATGTAGAAGAAGGACAAGGAGAAGGTGAAGTCAGGAGGGTGAATCAGAAGAAGCAGAAGAAGGAGAAGGAGAAGGTGAAGTCTGGAGGGTGAATCAGAAGAAGTAGAAGAAGGAGAAGGAGAAGGTGAAGTCTGGAGGGTGAATCAGAAGAAGCAGAAGAAGGAGAAGGAGAAGGTGAAGTCTGGAGGGTGAATCAGAAGAAGCAGAAGAAGGAGAAGGAGAAGGTGAAGTCTGGAGGGTGAATCAGAAGAAGCAGAATAAGGAGAAGGAGAAGGTTAAGTCTGGAGGGTGAATCAGAAGAAGCAGAAGAAGGAGAAGGAGAAGGTGAAGTCTGGAGGGTGAATTAGAAGAAGTAGAAGAAGGAGAAGGAGAAGGTGAAGTCTGGAGGGTGAAGCAGAAGAAGTAGAAGAAGGAGAAGGAGAAGGTGAAGTCAGGAGGGTGAATCAGAAGAAGTAGAAGAAGGAGAAGGAGAAGGTGAAGTCAGGAGGGTGAATCAGAAGAAGCAGAAGAAGGAGATAGAGAAGGTGAAGTCTGGAGGTTGAATCAGAAGAATCAGAAGAAGGAGAAGGAGAAGGTGAAGTCTGGAGGGTGAAGCAGAAGAAGCAGAAGAAAGAGAAGGAGAAGGTGAAGTCTGGAGGGTGAAGCAGAAGAAACAGAAGAAGGAGAAGGAGAAGGTGAAGACTGGAGGGTGAATCAGAAGAAGTATAAGAAGGAGAAGGAGAAGGTGAAGTCTGGAGGGTGAATCAGAAGAAGTAGAAGAAGGAGTAGGAGAAGGTGAAGTCTGGAGGGTGAATCAGAAGAAGCAGAAGAAGGAGAAGGAGAAGGTGAAGTCTGGAGGGTGAATCAGAAGAAGCAGAAGAAGGAGAAGGAGAAGATGAAGTCTGGAGGGTGAATCAGAAGAAGTAGAAGAAGGAGAAGGAGAAGGTGAGGTCTGGAGGGTGAATCAGAAGAAGCAGAAGAAGGAGAAGGAGAAGGTGAAGTCTGGAGGGTGAATCAGAAGAAGCAGAAGAAGGAGAAGGAGAAGGTGAAGTCTGGAGGGTGAATCAGAAGAAGCAGAAGAAGGAGAAGGAGAAGGTGAAGTCAGGAGGGTGAATCAGAAGAAGCAGAAGAAGGAGAAGGAGAAGGTGAAGTTAGGAGGGTGAATCAGAAGAAGCAGAAGAAGGAGAAGGAGCAGGTGAAGTCAGGGGGGTGTAGCAGAAGAAGTAGAAGAAGGAGAAGGAGAAGGTGAAGTCAGGACGGTGAAGCAGAAGAAGCAGAAGAAGGAGAAGGAGAAGGTGAAGCCTGGAGGGTGCAGCAGAGGAAGCAGAAGAAGGAGAAGGAGAAGGTGAAGTCTGGAGTGTGAAGCAGAAGAAGCAGAAGAAGGAGAAGGAGAAGGTGAAGTCTGGAGGGCGCAGCAGAAGAAGCAGAAGAAGGAGAATGAGAAGGTGAAGTCTGGAGGGAGAATCAGAAGAAGCAGAAGAAGGAGAAGGAGAAGGTGAAGTCTGGAGGGTGAATCAGAAGAAGTAGAAGAAGGAGAAGGAGAAGGTGAAGTCAGGAGGGTGAATCAGAAGATGTAGAAGAAGGAGAAGGAGAAGGTGAAGTCAGGAGGGTGAATCAGAAGAAGCAGAAGAAGGAGAAGGAGAAGATGAAGTCTGGAGGGTGAATCAGAAGAAGTAGAAGAAGGAGAAGGAGAAGGTGAAGTCTGGAGGGTGAATCAGAAGAAGCAGAAGAAGGAGAAGGAGAAGGTGAAGTCTGGAGGGTGAATCAGAAGAAGCAGAAGAAGGAGAAGGAGAAGGTGAAGTCTGGAGGGTGAATCAGAAGAAGCAGAATAAGGAGAAGGAGAAGGTTAAGTCTGGAGGGTGAATCAGAAGAAGCAGAAGAAGGAGAAGGAGAAGGTGAAGTCTGGAGGGTGAATCAGAAGAAGTAGAAGAAGAAGAAGGAGAAGGTGAAGTCTGGAGGGTGAAGCAGAAGAAGTAGAAGAAGGAGAAGGAGAAGGTGAAGTCAGGAGGGTGAATCAGAAGAAGTAGAAGAAGGAGAAGGAGAAGGTGAAGTCAGGAGGGTGAATCAGAAGAAGCAGAAGAAGGAGATAGAGAAGGTGAAGTCTGTAGGGTGAATCAGAAGAATCAGAAGAAGGAGAAGGAGAAGGTGAATTCTGGAGGGTGAAGCAGAAGAAGCAGAAGAAAGAGAAGGAGAAGGTGAAGTCTGGAGGGTGAAGCAGAAGAAACAGAAGAAGGAGAAGGAGAAGGTGAAGACTGGAGGGTGAATCAGAAGAAGTAGAAGAAGGAGAAGGAGAAGATGAAGTCTGGAGGGTGAATCAGAAGAAGTAGAAGAAGGAGAAGGAGAAGGTGAGGTCTGGAGGGTGAATCAGAAGAAGCAGAAGAAGGAGAAGGAGAAGGTGAAGTCTGGAGGGTGAATCAGAAGAAGCAGAAGAAGGAGAAGGAGAAGGTGAAGTCTGGAGGGTGAATCAGAAGAAGCAGAAGAAGGAGAAGGAGAAGGTGAAGTCAGGAGGGTGAATCAGAAGAAGCAGAAGAAGGAGAAGGAGAAGATGAAGTTAGGAGGGTGAATCAGAAGAAGCAGAAGAAGGAGAAGGAGAAGGTGAAGTCTGGAGGGCGCAGCAGAAGAAGCAGAAGAAGGAGAATGAGAAGGTGAAGTCTGGAGGGTGAATCAGAAGAAGCAGAAGAAGGAGAAGGAGAAGGTGAAGTCTGGAGGTTGAATCAGTAGAAGTAGAAGAAGGAGAAGGAGAAGGTGAAGTCTGGAGGGTGAAGCAGAAGAAGTAGAAGAAGGAGAAGGAGAAGGTGAAGTCAGGAGGGTGAATCAGAACAAGTAGAAGAAGGAGAAGGAGAAGGTGAAGTCAGGAGGGTGAATCAGAAGAAGTAGAAGAAGGAGAAGGAGAAGGTGAAGTCAGGAGGGTGAATCAGAACAAGTAGAAGAAGGAGAAGGAGAAGGTGAAGTCTGGAGGGTGAATCAGAAGAAGCAGAAGAAAGAGAAGGAGAAGGTGAAGTCTGGAGGGTGAAGCAGAAGAAACAGAAGAAGGAGAAGGAGAAGGTGAAGACTGGAGGGTGAATCAGAAGAAGTAGAAGAAGGAGAAGGAGAAGGTGAAGTCTGGAGGGTGAATCAGAAGAAGTAGAAGAAGGAGAAGGAGAAGTTGAAGTCTGGAGGGTGAATCAGAAGAAGCAGAAGAAGGAGAAGGAGAAGGTGAAGTCTGGAGGGTGAATCAGAAGAAGCAGAAGAAGGAGAAGGAGAAGATGAAGTCTGGAGGGTGAATCAGAAGAAGTAGAAGAAGGAGAAGGAGAAGGTGAAGTCTGGAGGGTGAATCAGAAGAAGTAGAAGAAGGAGAAGGAGAACATGAAGTCTGGAGGGTGAATCAGAAGAAACAGAAGAAGGAGAAGGAGAAGGTGAAGTCTGGAGGGTGAATCAGAAGAAGTAGAAGAAGGAGAAGGAGAAGGTGTAGTCTGGAGGGTGAATCAGAAGAAGTAGACGAAGGAGAAGGAGAAGGTGAAGTCTGGAGGGTGAATCAGAAGAAGGAGAAGAAGGAGAAGGAGAAGGTGAAGTCTGGAGGGTGAATCAGATGAAGTAGAAGAAGGAGAAGGAGAAGGTGAAGTCTGGAGGGTGAATCGGAAGAAGCAGAAGAAGGAGAAGGAGAAGGTGAAGTCTGGAGGGTGAATCAGAAGAAGCAGAAGAAGGAGAAGGAGAAGGTGAAGTCTGGAGGGTGAATCAGAAGAAGTAGAAGAAGGAGAAGGAGAAGTTGAAGTCTGGAGTGTGAAGCAGAGGAAGTAGAAGATGGAGAAGGAGAAGGTGAAGTCAGGAGGGTGAATCAGAAGATTTAGAAGAAGGAGAAGGAGAAGGTGAAGTCAGGAGGGTGAATCAGAAGAAGCAGAAGAAGGAGAAGGAGAAGGTGAAGTCTGGAGGGTGAATCAGAAGAAGTAGAAGAAGGAGAAGGAGAAGGTGAAGTCTGGAGGGTGAATCAGAAGAAGCAGAAGAAGGAGAAGGAGAAGGTGAAGTCTGGAGGGTGAATCAGAAGAAGCAGAAGAAGGAGAAGGAGAAGGTGAAGTCTGGAGGGTGAATCAGAAGAAGCAGAATAAGGAGAAGGAGAAGGTTAAGTCTGGAGGGTGAATCAGAAGAAGCAGAAGAAGGAGAAGGAGAAGGTGAAGTCTGGAGGGTGAATCAGAAGAAGTAGAAGAAGGAGAAGGAGAAGGTGAAGTCTGGAGGGTGAAGCAGAAGAAGTAGAAGAAGGAGAAGGAGAAGGTGAAGTCAGGAGGGTGAATCAGAAGAAGTAGAAGAAGGAGAAGGAGAAGGTGAAGTCAGGAGGGTGAATCAGAAGAAGCAGAAGAAGGAGATAGAGAAGGTGAAGTCTGGAGGGTGAATCAGAAGAATCAGAAGAAGGAGAAGGAGAAGGTGAAGTCTGGAGGGTGAAGCAGAAGAAGCAGAAGAAAGAGAAGGAGAAGGTGAAGTCTGGAGGGTGAAGCAGAAGAAACAGAAGAAGGAGAAGGAGAAGGTGAAGACTGGAGGGTGAATCAGAAGAAGTAGAAGAAGGAGAAAGAGAAGGTGAAGTCTGGAGGGTGAATCAGAAGAAGTAGAAGAAGGAGAAGGAGAAGGTGAAGTCTGGAGGTTGAATCAGAAGAAGCAGAAGAAGGAGAAGGAGAAGGTGAAGTCTGGAGGGTGAATCAGAAGAAGCAGAAGAAGGAGAAGGAGAAGATGAAGTCTGGAGGGTGAATCAGAAGAAGTAGAAGAAGGAGAAGGAGAAGGTGAGGTCTGGAGGGTGAATCAGAAGAAGCAGAAGAAGGAGAAGGAGAAGGTGAAGTCTGGAGGGTGAATCAGAAGAAGCAGAAGAAGGAGAAGGAGAAGGTGAAGTCTGGAAGGTGAATCAGAAGAAGCAGAAGAAGGAGAAGGAGAAGGTGAAGTCAGGAGGGTGAATCAGAAGAAGCAGAATAAGGAGAAGGAGAAGGTGAAGTTAGGAGGGTGAATCAGAAGAAGCAGAAGAAGGAGAAGGAGCAGGTGAAGTCAGGGGGGTGTAGCAGAAGAAGTAGAAGAAGGAGAAGGAGAAGGTGAAGTCAGGACGGTGAAGTAGAAGAAGCAGAAGAAGGAGAAGGAGAAGGTGAAGCCTGGAGGGCGCAGCAGAAGAAGCAGAAGAAGGAGTAGGAGAAGGTGAAGTCTGGAGGGTGAATCAGAAGAAGCAGAAGAAGGAGAAGGAGAAGGTGAAGTCTGGAGGTTGAATGAGAAGAAGTAGAAGAAGGAGAAGGAGAAGGTGAAGTCTGGAGGGTGAAGCAGAAGAAGTAGAAGAAGGAGAAGGAGAAGGTGAAGTCAGGAGGGTGAATCAGAAGAAGTAGAAGAAGGAGAAGGAGAAGGTGAAGTCAGGAGGGTGAATCAGAAGAAGCAGAAGAAGGAGAAGGAGAAGGTGAAGTCTGGAGGGTGAATCAGAAGAATCAGAAGAAGGAGAAGGAGAAGGTGAAGTCTGGAGGGTGAATCAGAAGAAGCAGAAGAAAGAGAAGGAGAAGGTGAAGTCTGGAGGGTGAAGCAGAAGAAACAGAAGAAGGAGAAGGAGAAGGTGAAGACTGGAGGGTGAATCAGAAGAAGTAGAAGAAGGAGAAGGAGAAGGTGAAGTCTGGAGGGTGAATCAGAAGAAGTAGAAGAAGGAGAAGGAGAAGTTGAAGTCTGGAGGGTGAATCAGAAGAAGCAGAAGAAGGAGAAGGAGAAGGTGAAGTCTGGAGGGTGAATCAGAAGAAGCAGAAGAAGGAGAAGGAGAAGATGAAGTCTGGAGGGTGAATCAGAAGAAGTAGAAGAAGGAGAAGGAGAAGGTGAAGTCTGGAGGGTGAATCAGAAGAAGTAGTTGAAGGAGAAGGAGAAGATGAAGTCTGGAGGGTGAATCAGAAGAAACAGAAGAAGGAGAAGTAGAAGGTGAAGTCTGGAGGGTGAATCAGAAGAAGTAGAAGAAGGAGAAGGAGAAGGTGTAGTCTGGAGGGTGAATCAGAAGAAGTAGACGAAGGAGAAGGAGAAGGTGAAGTCTGGAGGGTGAATCAGAAGAAGCAGAAGAAGGAGAAGGAGAAGGTGAAGTCTGGAGGATGAATCAGATGAAGTAGAAGAAGGAGAAGGAGAAGGTGAAGTCTGGAGGGTGAATCAGAAGAAGCAGAAGAAGGAGAAGGAGAAGGTGAAGTCTGGAGGGTGAATCAGAAGAAGCAGAAGAAGGAGAAGGAGAAGGTGAAGTCTGGAGGGTGAATCAGAAGAAGTAGAAGAAGGAGAAGGAGAAGTTGAAGTCTGGAGGGTGAAGCAGAGGAAGTAGAAGATGGAGAAGGAGAAGGTGAAGTCAGGAGGGTGAATCAGAAGAAGTAGAAGAAGGAGAAGGAGAAGGTGAAGTCAGGAGGGTGAATCAGAAGAAGCAGAAGATGGAGAAGGAGAAGGTGAAGTCTGGAGGGTGAATCAGAAGAATCAGAAGAAGGAGAAGGAGAAGGTGAAGTCTGGAGGGTGAATCAGAAGAAGCAGAGGAAGGAGAAGGAGAAGGTGAAGTCTGGAGGGTGAATCAGAAGATGCAGAATAAGGAGAAGGAGAAGGTGAAGTCTGGAGGGTGAATCAGAAGAAGCAGAATAAGGAGAAGGAGAAGGTGAAGTCTGGAGGGTGAATCAGAAGAAGCAGAAGAAGGAGAAGGAGAAGGTGAAGTCTGGAGGGTGAATCAGAAGAAGCAGAAGAAGGAGAAGGAGAAGGTGAAGTCTGGAGGGTGAAGCAGAAGAAGGAGAAGAAGGAGAAGGAGAAGGTGAAGTCAGGAGGGTGAATCAGAAGATGTAGAAGAAGGAGAAGGAGAAGGTGAAGTCAGGAGGGTGAATCAGAAGAAGCAGAAGAAGGAGAAGGAGAAGGTGAAGTCTGGAGGGTGAATCAGAAGAATCAGAAGAAGGAGAAGGAGAAGGTGAAGTCTGGAGGGTGAATCAGAAGAAGCAGAAGAAAGAGAAGGAGAAGGTGAAGTCTGGAGGGTGAAGTAGAAGAAACAGAAGAAGGAGAAGGAGAAGGTGAAGACTGGAGGGTGAATCAGAAGAAGTAGAAGAAGGAGAAGGAGAAGGTGAAGTCTGGAGGGTGAATCAGAAGAAGTAGAAGAAGGAGAAGGAGAAGGTGAAGTCTGGAGGGTGAATCAGAAGAAGCAGAAGAAGGAGAAGGAGAAGGTGAAGTCTGGAGGGTGAATCAGAAGAAGCAGAAGAAGGAGAAGGAGAAGATGAAGTCTGGAGGGTGAATCGGAAGAAGTAGAAGAAGGAGAAGGAGAAGGTGAAGTCTGGTGGGTGAATCAGAAGAAGTAGAAGAAGGAGAAGGAGAAGTTGAAGTCTGGAGGGTGAATCAGAAGAAGCAGAAGAAGGAGAAGGAGAAGGTGAAGTCTGGAGGTTGAATCAGAAGAAGCAGAAGAAGGAGAAGGAGAAGATGAAGTCTGGAGGGTGAATCAGAAGAAGTAGAAGAAGGAGAAGGAGAAGGTGAAGTCTGGAGGGTGAATCAGAAGAAGTAGAAGAAGGAGAAGGAGAAGATGAAGTCTGGAGGGTGAATCAGAAGAAACAGAAGAAGGAGAAGGAGAAGGTGAAGTCTGGAGGGTGAATCAGAAGAAGAAGAAGAAGGAGAAGGAGAAGGTGTAGTCTGGAGGGTGAATCAGAAGAAGTAGACGAAGGAGAAGGAGAAGGTGAAGTCTGGAGGGTGAATCAGAAGAAGCAGAAGAAGGAGAAGGAGAAGGTGAAGTCTGGAGGGTGAATCAGAAGAAGTAGAAGAAGGAGAAGGAGAAGGTGAAGTCTGGAGGGTGAATCAGAAGAAGCAGAAGAAGGAGAAGGAGAAGGTGAAGTCTGGAGGGTGAATCAGAAGAAGCAGAAGAAGGAGAAGGTGAAGTCTGGAGGGTGAATCAGAAGAAGTAGAAGAAGGAGAAGGAGAAGTTGAAGTCTGGAGGGTGAAGCAGAAGAAGTAGAAGAAGGAGAAGGAGAAGGTGAAGTCAGGAGGGTGAATCAGAAGAAGTAGAAGAAGGAGAAGGAGAAGGTGAAGTCAGGAGGGTGAATCAGAAGAAGCAGAAGAAGGAGATAGAGAAGGTGAAGTCTGGAGGGTGAATCAGAAGAATCAGAAGAAGGAGAAGGAGAAGGTGAAGTCTGGAGGGTGAAGCAGAAGAAGCAGAAGAAAGAGAAGGAGAAGGTGAAGTCTGGAGGGTGAAGCAGAAGAAACAGAAGAAGGAGAAGGAGAAGGTGAAGACTGGAGGGTGAATCAGAAGAAGTAGAAGAAGGAGAAGGAGAAGGTGAAGTCTGGAGGGTGAATCAGAAGAAGTAGAAGAAGGAGAAGGAGAAGGTGAAGTCTGGAGGGTGAATCAGAAGAAGCAGAAGAAGGAGAAGGAGAAGGTGAAGACTGGAGGGTGAATCAGAAGAAGCAGAAGAAGGAGAAGGAGAAGATGAAGTCTGGAGGGTGAATCAGAAGAAGTAGAAGAAGGAGAAGGAGAAGGTGAGGTCTGGAGGGTGAATCAGAAGAAGCAGAAGAAGGAGAAGGAGAAGGTGAAGTCTGGAGGGTGAATCAGAAGAAGCAGAAGAAGGAGAAGGAGAAGGTGAAGTCTGGAGGGTGAATCAGAAGAAGCAGAAGAAGGAGAAGGAGAAGGTGAAGTCAGGAGGGTGAATCAGAAGAAGCAGAAGAAGGAGAAGGAGAAGGTGAAGTTAGGAGGGTGAATCAGAAGAAGCAGAAGAAGGAGAAGGAGCAGGTGAAGTCAGGGGGGTGTAGCAGAAGAAGTAGAAGAAGGAGAAGGAGAAGGTGAAGTCAGGACGGTGAAGCAGAAGAAGCAGAAGAAGGAGAAGGAGAAGGTGAAGCCTGGAGGGCGCAGCAGAAGAAGCAGAAGAAGGAGAAGGAGAAGGTGAAGTCTGGAGTGTGAAGCAGAAGAAGCAGAAGAAGGAGAAGGAGAAGGTGAAGTCTGGAGGGCGCAGCAGAAGAAGCAGAAGAAGGAGAATGAGAAGGTGAAGTCTGGAGGGTGAATCAGAAGAAGCAGAAGAAGGAGAAGGAGAAGGTGAAGTCTGGAGGTTGAATCAGAAGAAGTAGAAGAAGGAGAAGGAGAAGGTGAAGTCTGGAGGGTGAAGCAGAAGAAGTAGAAGAAGGAGAAGGAGAAGGTGAAGTCAGGAGGGTGAATCAGAAGAAGTAGAAGAAGGAGAAGGAGAAGGTGAAGTCAGGAGGGTGAATCAGAAGAAGCAGAAGAAGGAGAAGGAGAAGGTGAAGTCTGGAGGGTGAATCAGAAGAATCAGAAGAAGGAGAAGGAGAAGGTGAAGTCTGGAGGGTGAATCAGAAGAAGCAGAAGAAAGAGAAGGAGAAGGTGAAGTCTGGAGGGTGAAGCAGAAGAAACAGAAGAAGGAGAAGGAGAAGGTGAAGACTGGAGGGTGAATCAGAAGAAGTAGAAGAAGGAGAAGGAGAAGGTGAAGTCTGGAGGGTGAATCAGAAGAAGTAGAAGAAGGAGAAGGAGAAGTTGAAGTCTGGAGGGTGAATCAGAAGAAGCAGAAGAAGGAGAAGGAGAAGATGAAGTCTGGAGGGTGAATCAGAAGAAGTAGAAGAAGGAGAAGGAGAAGGTGAAGTCTGGAGGGTGAATCAGAAGAAGTAGAAGAAGAAGAAGGAGAAGATGAAGTCTGGAGGGTGAATCAGAAGAAACAGAAGAAGGAGAAGGAGAAGGTGAAGTCTGGAGGGTGAATCAGAAGAAGTAGAAGAAGGAGAAGGAGAAGGTGTAGTCTGGAGGGTGAATCAGAAGAAGTAGACGAAGGAGAAGGAGAAGGTGAAGTCTGGAGGGTGAATCAGAAGAAGCAGAAGAAGGAGAAGGAGAAGGTGAAGTCTGGAGGGTGAATCAGATGAAGTAGATGAAGGAGAAGGAGAAGGTGAAGTCTGGAGGGTGAATCAGAAGAAGCAGAAGAAGGAGAAGGAGAAGGTGAAGTCTGGAGGGTGAATCAGAAGAAGCAGAAGAAGGAGAAGGAGAAGGTGAAGTCTGGAGGGTGAATCAGAAGAAGTAGAAGAAGGAGAAGGAGAAGTTGAAGTCTGGAGGGTGAAGCAGAAGAAGTAGAAGATGGAGAAGGAGAAGGTGAAGTCAGGAGGGTGAATCAGAAGAAGTAGAAGATGGAGAAGGAGAAGGTGAAGTCAGGAGGGTGAATCAGAAGAAGCAGAAGATGGAGAAGGAGAAGGTGAAGTCTGGAGGGTGAATCAGAAGAATCAGAAGAAGGAGAAGGAGAAGGTGAAGTCTGGAGGGTGAATCAGAAGAAGCAGAGGAAGGAGAAGGAGAAGGTGAAGTCTGGAGGGTGAATCAGA
Organism: Somniosus microcephalus; assembly: GCF_052327205.1. NCBI lineage: Eukaryota > Metazoa > Chordata > Chondrichthyes > Squaliformes > Somniosidae > Somniosus > Somniosus microcephalus. Next base: position 649,911 of record NW_028225273.1, on the reverse strand, counting down.
AGAAGCAGAATAAGGAGAAGGAGAAGGTGAAGTCTGGAGGGTGAATCAGAAGAAGCAGAATAAGGAGAAGGAGAAGGTGAAGTCTGGAGGGTGAATCAGAAGAAGCAGAAGAAGGAGAAGGAGAAGGTGAAGTCTGGAGGGTGAATCAGAAGAAGCAGAAGAAGGAGAAGGAGAAGGTGAAGTCTGGAGGGTGAAGCAGAAGAAGTAGAAGAAGGAGAAGGAGAAGGTGAAGTCAGGAGGGTGAATCAGAAGAAGTAGAAGAAGGAGAAGGAGAAGGTGAAGTCAGGAGGGTGAATCAGAAGAAGCAGAAGAAGGAGAAGGAGAAGGTGAAGTCTGGAGGGTGAATCAGAAGAATCAGAAGAAGGAGAAGGAGAAGGTGAAGTCTGGAGGGTGAATCAGAAGAAACAGAAGAAAGAGAAGGAGAAGGTGAAGTCTGGAGGGTGAAGCAGAAGAAACAGAAGAAGGAGAAGGAGAAGGTGAAGACTGGAGGGTGAATCAGAAGAAGTAGAAGAAGGAGAAGGAGAAGGTGAAGTCTGGAGGGTGAATCAGAAGAAGCAGAAGAAGGAGAAGGAGAAGGTGAAGTCTGGAGGGTGAATCAGAAGAAGCAGAATAAGGAGAAGGAGAAGATGAAGTCTGGAGGGTGAATCGGAAGAAGTAGAAGAAGGAGAAGGAGAAGGTGAAGTCTGGAGGGTGAATCAGAAGAAGTAGAAGAAGGAGAAGGAGAAGTTGAAGTCTGGAGGGTGAATCAGAAGAAGCAGAAGAAGGAGAAGGAGAAGGTGAAGTCTGGAGGGTGAATCAGAAGAAGCAGAAGAAGGAGAAGGAGAAGATGAAGTCTGGAGGGTGAATCAGAAGAAGTAGAAGAAGGAGAAGGAGAAGGTGAAGTCTGGAGGGTGAATCAGAAGAAGTAGAAGAAGGAGAAGGAGAAGATGAAGTCTGGAGGGTGAATCAGAAGAAACAGAAGAAGGAGGAGGAGAAGGTGAAGTCTGGAGGGTGAATCAGAAGAAGTAGAAGAAGGAGAAGGAGAAGGTGTAGTCTGGAGGGTGAATCAGAAGAAGTAGACGAAGGAGAACGAGAAGGTGAAGTCTGGAGGGTGAATCAGAAGAAGCAGAAGAAGGAGAAGGAGAAGGTGAAGTCTGGAGGGTGAATCAGAAGAAGTAGAAGAAGGAGAAGGAGAAGGTGAAGTCTGGAGGGTGAATCAGAAGAAGCAGAAGAAGGAGAAGGAGAAGGTGAAGTCTGGAGGGTGAATCAGAAGAAGTAGAAGAAGGAGAAGGAGAAGTTGAAGTCTGGAGGGTGAAGCAGAAGAAGTAGAAGATGGAGAAGGAGAAGGTGAAGTCAGGAGGGTGAATCAGAAGAAGTAGAAGAAGGAGAAGGAGAAGGTGAAGTCAGGAGGGTGAATCAGAAGAAGCAGAAGATGGAGAAGGAGAAGGTGAAGTCTGGAGGGTGAATCAGAAGAATCAGAAGAAGGAGAAGGAGAAGGTGAAGTCTGGAGGGTGAATCAGAAGAAGCAAAGGAAGGAGAAGGAGAAGGTGAAGTCTGGAGGGTGAATCAGAAGAAGCAGAATAAGGAGAAGGAGAAGGTGAAGTCTGGAGGGTGAATCAGAAGAAGCAGAATAAGGAGAAGGAGAAGGTGAAGTCTGGAGGGTGAATCAGAAGAAGTAGAAGAAGGAGAAGGAGAAGGTGAAGTCTGGAGGGTGAAGCAGAAGAAGTAGAAGAAGGAGAAGGAGAAGCTGAAGTCAGGAGGGTGAATCAGAAGAAGTAGAAGAAGGAGAAGGAGAAGGTGAAGTCAGGAGGGTGAATCAGAAGAAGCAGAAGAAGGAGAAGGAGAAGGTGAAGTCTGGAGAGTGAATCAGAAGAATCAGAAGAAGGAGAAGGAGAAGGTGAAGTCTGGAGGGTGAATCAGAAGAAGCAGAATAAAGAGAAGGAGAAGGTGAAGTCTGGAGGGTGAAGCAGAAGAAACAGAAGAAGGAGAAGGAGAAGGTGAAGACTGGAGGGTGAATCAGAAGAAGTAGAAGAAGGAGATGGAGAAGGTGAAGTCTGGAGGGTGAATCAGAAGAAGTAGAAGAAGGAGAAGGAGAAGGTGAAGTCTGGAGGGTGAATCAGAAGAAGCAGAAGAAGGAGAAGGAGAAGGTGAAGTCTGGAGGGTGAATCAGAAGAAGCAGAAGAAGGAGAAGGAGAAGATGAAGTCTGGATGGTGAATCAGAAGAAGTAGAAGAAGGAGAAGGAGAAGGTGAAGTCTGGAGGGTGAATCAGAAGTAGTAGAAGAAGGAGAAGGAGAAGGTGAAGTCTGGAGGGTGAATCAGAAGAAACAGAAGAAGGAGAAGGAGAAGGTGAAGTCTGGAGGGTGAATCAGAAGAAGTAGAAGAAGGAGAAGGAGAAGGTGTAGTCTGGAGGGTGAATCAGAAGAAGTAGACGAAGGAGAAGGAGAAGGTGAAGACTGGAGGGTGAATCAGAAGAAGCAGAAGAAGGAGATGGAGAAGGTGAAGTCTGGAGGGTGAATCAGAAGAAGTAGAAGAAGGAGAAGGAGAAGGTGAAGTCTGGAGGGTGAATCAGAAGAAGCAGAAGAAGGAGAAGGAGAAGGTGAAGTCTGGAGGGTGATTCAGAAGAAGCAGAATAAGGAGAAGGAGAAGGTGATGTCTGGAGGGTGAATCAGAAGAAGCAGAAGAAGGAGAAGGAGAAGGTGAAGTCTGGAGGGTGAATCAGAAGAAGTAGAAGAAGGAGAAGGAGAAGGTGAAGTCTGGAGGGTGAATCAGAAGAAGTAGAAGAAGGAGAAGGAGAAGGTGAAGTCTGGAGGGTGAATCAGAAGAAGTAGAAGAAGGAGAAGGAGAAGGTGAAGTCTGGAGGGGGAAGCAGAAGAAGTAGAAGAAGGAGAAGGAGAAGGTGAAGTCAGGAGGGTGAATCAGAAGATGTAGAAGAAGGAGAAGGAGAAGGTGAAGTCTGGAGGGTGATTCAGAAGAAGCAGAAGAAGGAGAAGGAGAAGGTGAAGTCTGGAGGGTGAATCAGAAGAAGCAGAAGAAGGAGAAGGAGAAGGTGAAGTCTGGAGGGTGATTCAGAAGAAGCAGAATAAGGAGAAGGAGAAGGTGATGTCTGGAGGGTGAATCAGAAGAAGCAGAAGAAGGAGAAGGAGAAGGTGAAGTCTGGAGGGTGAATCAGAAGAAGTAGAAGAAGGAGAAGGAGAAGGTGAAGTCTGGAGGGGGAAGCAGAAGAAGTAGAAGAAGGAGAAGGAGAAGGTGAAGTCAGGAGGGTGAATCAGAAGATGTAGAAGAAGGAGAAGGAGAAGGTGAAGTCAGGAGGGTGAATCAGAAGAAGCAGAAGAAGGAGAAGGAGAAGGTGAAGTCTGGAGGGTGAATCAGAAGAATCAGAAGAAGGAGAAGGAGAAGGTGAAGTCTGGAGGGTGAATCAGAAGAAGTAGAAGAAGGAGAAGGAGAAGGTGAAGTCTGGAGGGTGAATCAGAAGAAGCAGAAGAAGGAGAAGGAGAAGGTGAAGTCTGGAGGGTGAATCAGAAGAAGTAGACGAAGGAGAAGGAGAAGGTGAAGTCTGGAGGGTGAATCAGAAGAAGCAGAAGAAGGAGATGGAGAAGGTGAAGTCTGGAGGATGAATCAGAAGAAGTAGAAGAAGGAGAAGGTGAAGGTGAAGTCTGGAGGGTGAATCAGAAGAAGCAGAAGAAGGAGAAGGAGAAGCTGAAGTCTGGAGGGTGAATCAGAAGAAGCAGAAGAAGGAGAAGGAGAAGGTGAAGTCTGGAGGGTGATTCAGAAGAAGCAGAATAAGGAGAAGGAGAAGGTGAAGTCTGGAGGGTGAATCAGAAGAAGCAGAAGAAGGAGAAGGAGAAGGTGAAGTCTGGAGGGTGAATCAGAAGAAGTAGAAGAAGGAGAAGGAGAAGGTGAAGTCTGGAGGGTGAATCAGAAGAAGTAGAAGAAGGAGAAGGAGAAGGTAAAGTCTGGAGGGTGAATCAGAAGAAGTAGAAGAAGGAGAAGGAGAAGGTGAAGTCTGGAGGTTGAAGCAGAAGAAGTAGAAGAAGGAGAAGGAGAAGGTGAAGTCAGGAGGTTGAATCAGAAGATGTAGAAGAAGGAGAAGGAGAAGGTGAAGTCAGGAGGGTGAATCAGAAGAAGCAGAAGAAGGAGAAGGAGAAGGTGAAGTTTGGAGGGTGAATCAGAAGAAGTAGAAGAAGGAGAAGGAGAAGGTGAAGTCTGGAGGGTGAATCAGATGAAGCAGAAGAAGGAGAAGGAGAAGGTGAAGTCTGGAGGGTGAATCAGAAGAAGCAGAAGAAGGAGAAGGAGAAGGTGAAGTCTGGAGCATGAATCAGAAGAAGCAGAATAAGGAGAAGGAGAAGGTGAAGTCTGGAGGGTGAATCAGAAGAAGCAGAAGAAGGAGAAGGAGAAGGTGAAGTCTGGAGGGTGAAGCAGAAGAAGCAGAAGAAAGAGAAGGAGAAGGTGAAGTCTGGAGGGTGAAGCAGAAGATACAGAAGAAGGAGAAGGTGAAGACTGGAGGGTGAATCAGAAGAAGTAGAAGAAGGAGAAGGAGAAGGTGAAGTCTGGAGGGTGAATCAGAAGAAGTAGAAGAAGGAGAAGGAGAAGGTGAAGTCTGGAGGGTGAATCAGAAGAAGCAGAAGAAGGAGAAGGAGAAGGTGAAGTCTGGAGGGTGAATCAGAAGAAGTAGAAGAAGGAGAAGGAGAAGGTGAAGTCTGGAGGGTGAAGCAGAAGAAGTAGAAGAAGGAGAAGGAGAAGGTGAAGTCAGGAGGGTGAATCAGAAGAAGTAGAAGAAGGAGAAGGAGAAGGTGAAGTCAGGAGGGTGAATCAGAATAAGCAGAAGAAGGAGAAAGAGAAGGTGAAGTCTGGAGGGTGAATCAGAAGAATCAGAAGAAGGAGAAGGAGAAGGTGAAGTCTGCAGGGTGAAGCAGAAGAAGCAGAAGAAAGAGAAGGAGAAGGTGAAGGCTGGAGGGTGAAGCAGAAGATACAGAAGAAGGAGAAGGAGAAGGTGAAGACTGGAGGGTGAATCAGAAGAAGTAGAAGAAGGAGAAGGAGAAGGTGAAGTCTGGAGGGTGAATCAGAAGAAGTAGAAGAAGGAGAAGGAGAAGGTGAAGTCTGGAGGGTGAATCAGATGAAGCAGAAGAAGGAGAAGGAGAAGGTGAAGTCTGGAGGGTGAATCAGAAGAAGCAGAATAAGGAGAAGGAGAAGGTGAAGTCTGGAGGGTGAATCAGAAGAAGCAGAAGAAGGAGAAGGAGAAGGTGAAGTCTGGAGGGTGAATCAGAAGAAGCAGAATAAGGAGAAGGAGAAGGTGAAGTCTGGAGGGTGAATCAGAAGAAGCAGAAGAAGGAGAAGGAGAAGGTGAAGTCTGGAGGGTGAAGCAGAAGAAGCAGAAGAAAGAGAAGGAGAAGGTGAAGTCTGGAGGGTGAAGCAGAAGATACAGAAGAAGGAGAAGGAGAAGGTGAAGACTGGAGGGTGAATCAGAAGAAGTAGAAGAAGGAGAAGGAGAAGGTGAAGTCTGGAGGGTGAATCAGAAGAAGTAGAAGAAGGAGAAGGAGAAGGTGAAGTCTGGAGGGTGAATCAGAAGAAGCAGAAGAAGGAGAAGGAGAAGGTGAAGTCTGGAGGGTGAATCAGAAGAAGTAGAAGAAGGAGAAGGAGAAGGTGACGTCTGGAGGGTGAAGCAGAAGAAGTAGAAGAAGGAGAAGGAGAAGGTGAAGTCAGGAGGGTGAATCAGAAGAAGTAGAAGAAGGAGAAGGAGAAGGTGAAGTCTGGAGGGTGAAGCAGAAGAAGTAGAAGAAGGAGAAGGAGAAGGTGAAGTCTGGAGGGTGAAGCAGAAGAAGTAGAAGAAGGAGAAGGAGAAGGTGAAGTCAGGAGGGTGAATCAGAAGAAGTAGAAGAAGGAGAAGGAGAAGGTGAAGTCAGGAGGGTGAATCAGAATAAGCAGAAGAAGGAGAAAGAGAAGGTGAAGTCTGGAGGGTGAATCAGAAGAATCAGAAGAAGGAGAAGGAGAAGGTGAAGTCTGCAGGGTGAAGCAGAAGAAGCAGAAGAAAGAGAAGGAGAAGGTGAAGGCTGGAGGGTGAAGCAGAAGATACAGAAGAAGGAGAAGGAGAAGGTGAAGACTGGAGGGTGAATCAGAAGAAGTAGAAGAAGGAGAAGGAGAAGGTGAAGTCTGGAGGGTGAATCAGAAGAAGTAGAAGAAGGAGAAGGAGAAGGTGAAGTCTGGAGGGTGAATCAGATGAAGCAGAAGAAGGAGAAGGAGAAGGTGAAGTCTGGAGGGTGAATCAGAAGAAGCAGAATAAGGAGAAGGAGAAGGTGAAGTCTGGAGGGTGAATCAGAAGAAGCAGAAGAAGGAGAAGGAGAAGGTGAAGTCTGGAGGGTGAATCAGAAGAAGCAGAATAAGGAGAAGGAGAAGGTGAAGTCTGGAGGGTGAATCAGAAGAAGCAGAAGAAGGAGAAGGAGAAGGTGAAGTCTGGAGGGTGAAGCAGAAGAAGCAGAAGAAAGAGAAGGAGAAGGTGAAGTCTGGAGGGTGAAGCAGAAGATACAGAAGAAGGAGAAGGAGAAGGTGAAGACTGGAGGGTGAATCAGAAGAAGTAGAAGAAGGAGAAGGAGAAGGTGAAGTCTGGAGGGTGAATCAGAAGAAGTAGAAGAAGGAGAAGGAGAAGGTGAAGTCTGGAGGGTGAATCAGAAGAAGCAGAAGAAGGAGAAGGAGAAGGTGAAGTCTGGAGGGTGAATCAGAAGAAGTAGAAGAAGGAGAAGGAGAAGGTGACGTCTGGAGGGTGAAGCAGAAGAAGTAGAAGAAGGAGAAGGAGAAGGTGAAGTCAGGAGGGTGAATCAGAAGAAGTAGAAGAAGGAGAAGGAGAAGGTGAAGTCAGGAGGGTGAATCAGAAGAAGCAGAAGAAGGAGAAAGAGAAGGTGAAGTCTGGAGGGTGAATCAGAAGAATCAGAAGAAGGAGAAGGAGAAGGTGAAGTCTGGAGGGCGAAGCAGAAGAAGCAGAAGAAAGAGAAGGAGAAGGTGAAGTCTGGAGGGTGAAGCAGAAGATACAGAAGAAGGAGAAGGAGAAGGTGAAGACTGGAGGGTGAATCAGAAGAAGTAGAAGAAGGAGAAGGAGAAGGTGAAGTCTGGAGGGTGAATCAGAAGAAGTAGAAGAAGGAGAAGGTGAAGTCTGGAGGGTGAATCAGAAGAAGCAGAAGAAGGAGAAGGAGAAGGTGAAGTCTGGAGGGTGAATCAGAAGAAGCAGAAGAAGGAGAAGGAGAAGATGAAGTCTGGAGGGTGAATCAGAAGAAGTAGAAGAAGGAGAAGGAGAAGGTGAGGTCTGGAGGGTGAATCAGAAGAAGCAGAAGAAGGAGAAGGAGAAGGTGAAGTCTGGAGGGTGAATCAGAAGAAGCAGAAGAAGGAGAAATGAAGGTGAAGTCTGGAGGGTGAATCAGAAGAAGCAGAAGAAGGAGAAGGAGAAGGTGAAGTCAGGAGAGAGAATCAGAAGAAGCAGAAGAAGGAGAAGGAGTAGGTGAAGTTAGGAGGGTGAATCAGAAGAAGCAGAAGAAGGAGAAGGAGCAGGTGAAGTCAGGGGGGTGTAGCAGAAGAAGTAGAAGAAGGAGAAGGAGAAGGTGAAGTCAGGACGGTGAAGCAGAAGAAGCAGAAGAAGGAGAAGGAGAAGGTGAAGCCTGGAGGGCGCAGCAGAAGAAGCAGAAGAAGGGGAAGGAGAAGGTGAAGTCTGGAGTGTGAAGCAGAAGAAGCAGAAGAAGGAGAAGGAGAAGGTGAAGTCTGGAGGGCGCAGCAGAAGAAGCAGAAGAAGGAGAATGAGAAGGTGAAGTCTGGAGGGTGAATCAGAAGAAGCAGAAGAAGGAGAAGGAGAAGGTGAAGTCTGGAGGGTGAATCAGAAGAAGTAGAAGAAGGAGAAGGAGAAGGTGAAGTCTGGAGGGTGAAGCAGAAGAAGTAGAAGAAGGAGAAGGAGAAGGTGAAGTCAGGAGGGTGAATCAGAAGAAGTAGAAGAAGGAGAAGGAGAAGGTGAAGTCAGGAGGGTGAATCAGAAGAAGCAGAAGAAGGAGAAGGAGAAGGTGATGTCTGGAGGGTGAATCAGAAGAATCAGAAGAAGGAGAAGGAGAAGGTGAAGTCTGGAGGGTGAATCAGAAGAAGCAGAAGAAAGAGAAGGAGAAGGTGAAGTCTGGAGGGTGAAGCAGAAGAAACAGAAGAAGGAGAAGGAGAAGGTGAAGACTGGAGGGTGAATCAGAAGAAGTAGAAGAAGGAGAAGGAGAAGGTGAAGTCTGGAGGGTGAATCAGAAGAAGTAGAAGAAGGAGAAGGAGAAGTTGAAGTGTGGAGGGTGAATCAGAAGAAGCAGAAGAAGGAGAAGGTGAAGTCTGGAGGGTGAATCAGAAGAAGCAGAAGAAGGAGAAGGAGAAGATGAAGTCCGGAGGGTGAATCAGAAGAAGTAGAAGAAGGAGAAGGAGAAGGTGAAGTCTGGAGGGTGAATCAGAAGAAGTAGAAGAAGGAGAAGGAGAAGATGAAGTCTGGAGGGTGAATCAGAAGAAACAGAAGAAGGAGAAGGAGAAGGTGAAGTCTGGAGGGTGAATCAGAAGAAGTAGAAGAAGGAGAAGGAGAAGGTGTAGTCTGGAGGGTGAATCAGAAGAAGTAGACGAAGGAGAAGGAGAAGGTGAAGTCTGGAGGGTGAATCAGAAGAAGCAGAAGAAGGAGAAGGAGAAGGTTAAGTCTGGAGGGTGAATCAGAAGAAGTAGAAGAAGGAGAAGGAGAAGGTGAAGTCTGGAGGGTGAATCAGAAGAAGCAGAAGAAGGAGAAGGAGAAGGTGAAGTCTGGAGGGTGAATCAGAAGAAGCAGAAGAAGGAGAAGGAGAAGGTGAAGTCTGGAGGGTGAATCAGAAGAAGCAGAATAAGGAGAAGGAGAAGGTGAAGTCTGAAGGGTGAATCAGAAGAAGCAGAAGAAGGAGAAGGAGAAGGTGAAGTCTGGAGGGTGAATCAGAAGAAGTAGAAGAAGGAGAAGGAGAAGATGAAGTCTGGAGGGTGAATCAGAAGAAGTAGAAGAAGGAGAAGGAGAAGGTGAAGTCTGGAGGGTGAATCAGAAGAAGTAGAAGAAGGAGAAGGAGAAGATGAAGTCTGGAGGGTGAATCAGAAGAAACAGAAGAAGGAGAAGGAGAAGGTGATGTCTGGAGGGTGAATCAGAAGAATCAGAAGAAGGAGAAGGAGAAGGTGAAGTCTGGAGGGTGAATCAGAAGAAGCAGAAGAAGGAGAAGGAGAAGGTGAAGTCTGGAGGGTGAATCAGAAGAAGTAGAAGAAGGAGAAGGAGAAGGTGAAGTCTGGAGGGTGAATCAGAAGAAGCAGAATAAGGAGAAGGAGAAGGTGAAGTCTGGAGGGTGAATCAGAAGAAGCAGAAGAAGGAGAAGGAGAAGGTGAAGTCTGGAGGGTGAATCAGAAGAAGTAGAAGAAGGAGAAGGAGAAGATGAAGTCTGGAGGGTGAATCAGAAGAAGTAGAAGAAGGAGAAGGAGAAGGTGATGTCTGGAGGGTGAATCAGAAGAAGTAGAAGAAGGAGAAGGAGAAGATGAAGTCTGGAGGGTGAATCAGAAGAAGTAGAAGAAGGAGAAGGAGAAGGTGTAGTCTGGAGGGTGAATCAGAAGAAGTAGACGAAGGAGAAGGAGAAGGTGAAGTCTGGAGGGTGAATCAGAAGAAGCAGAAGAAGGAGAAGGAGAAGGTGAAGTCTGGAGGGTGAATCAGAAGAAGTAGAAGAAGGAGAAGGAGAAGGTGAAGTCTGGAGGGTGAATCAGAAGAAGCAGAAGAAGGAGAAGGAGAAGGTGAAGTCTGGAGGGTGAATCAGAAGAAGCAGAAGAAGGAGAAGGAGAAGGTGAAGTCTGGAGGGTGAATCAGAAGAAGTAGAAGAAGGAGAAGGAGAAGTTGAAGTCTGGAGGGTGAAGCAGAAGAAGTAGAAGATGGAGAAGGAGAAGGTGAAGTCAGGAGGGTGAATCAGAAGAAGTAGAAGAAGGAGAAGGAGAAGGTGAAGTCAGGAGGGTGAATCAGAAGAAGCAGAAGATGGAGAAGGAGAAGGTGAAGTCTGGAGGGTGAATCAGAAGAATCAGAAGAAGGAGAAGGTGAAGTCTGGAGGGTGAATCAGAAGAAGCAAAGGAAGGAGAAGGAGAAGGTGAAGTCTGGAGGGTGAATCAGAAGAAGCAGAATAAGGAGAAGGAAAAGTTGAAGTCTGGAGGGTGAATCAGAAGAAGCAGAATAAGGAGAAGGAGAAGGTGAAGTCTGGAGGGTGAATCAGAAGAAGCAGAAGAAGGAGAAGGAGAAGGTGAAGTCTGGAGGGTGTATCAGAAGAAGTAGAAGAAGGAGAAGGAGAAGGTGAAGTCTGGAGGGTGAAGCAGAAGAAGTAGAAGAAGGAGAAGGAGAAGGTGAAGTCAGGAGGGTGAATCAGAAGAAGTAGAAGAAGGAGAAGGAGAAGGTGAAGTCAGGAGGGTGAATCAGAAGAAGCAGAAGAAGGAGAAGGAGAAGGTGAAGGCTGGAGGGTGAATCAGAAGAATCAGAAGAAGGAGAAGGAGAAGGTGAAGTCTGGAGGGTGAATCAGAAGAAGCAGAAGAAAGAGAAGGAGAAGGTGAAGTCTGGAGGGTGAAGCAGAAGAAACAGAAGAAGGAGAAGGAGAAGGTGAAGACTGGAGGGTGAATCAGAAGAAGTAGAAGAAGGAGAAGGAGAAGGTGAAGTCTGGAGGGTGAATCAGAAGAAGTAAAAGAAGGAGAAGGAGAAGGTGAAGTCTGGAGGGTGAATCAGAAGAAGCAGAAGAAGGAGAAGGAGAAGATGAAGTCTGGAGGGTGAATCAGAAGAAGTAGAAGAAGGAGAAGGAGAAGGTGAAGTCTGGAGGGTGAATCAGAAGTAGTAGAAGAAGGAGAAGGAGAAGGTGAAGTCTGGAGGGTGAATCAGAAGAAACAGAAGAAGGAGAAGGAGAAGGTGAAGTCTGGAGGGTGAATCAGAAGAAGTAGAAGAAGGAGAAGGAGAAGGTGTAGTCTGGAGGGTGAATCAGAAGAAGTAGACGAAGGAGAAGGAGATGGTGAAGTCTGGAGGGTGAATCAGAAGAAGCAGAAGAAGGAGATGGAGAAGGTGAAGTCTGGAGGGTGAATCAGAAGAAGTAGAAGAAGGAGAAGGAGAAGGTGAAGTCTGGAGGGTGAATCAGAAGAAGCAGAAGAAGGAGAAGGAGAAGGTGAAGTCTGGAGGGTGAATCAGAAGAAGCAGAAGAAGGAGAAGGAGAAGGTGAAGTCTGGAGGGTGATTCAGAAGAAGCAGAATAAGGAGAAGGAGAAGGTGATGTCTGGAGGGTGAATCAGAAGAAGCAGAAGAAGGAGAAGGAGAAGGTGAAGTCTGGAGGGTGAATCAGAAGAAGCAGAAGAAGGAGAAGGAGAAGGTGAAGTCTGGAGGGTGAATCAGAAGAAGCAGAAGAAGGAGAAGGAGAAGGTGAAGTCTGGAGGGTGAAGCAGAAGAAGTAGAAGAAGGAGAAGGAGAAGGTGAAGTCAGGAGGGTGAATCAGAAGAAGTAGAAGAAGGAGAAGGAGAAGGTGAAGTCAGGAGGGTGAATCAGAAGAAGCAGAAGAAGGAGAAGGAGAAGGTGAAGTCTGGAGGGTGAATCAGAAGAATCAGAAGAAGGAGAAGGAGAAGGTGAAGTCTGGAGGGTGAATCAGAAGAAGCAGAAGAAAGAGAAGGAGAAGGTGAAGTCTGGAGGGTGAAGCAGAAGAAACAGAAGAAGGAGAAGGAGAAGGTGAAGACTGGAGGGTGAATCAGAAGAAGTAGAAGAAGGAGAAGGAGAAGGTGAAGTCTGGAGGGTGAATCAGAAGAAGTAGAAGAAGGAGAAGGAGAAGGTGAAGTCTGGAGGGTGAATCAGAAGAAGCAGAAGAAGGAGAAGGAGAAGGTGAAGTCTGGAGGGTGAATCAGAAGAAGCAGAAGAAGGAGAAGGAGAAGATGAAGTCTGGAGGGTGAATCGGAAGAAGTAGAAGAAGGAGAAGGAGAAGGTGAAGTCTGGAGGGTGAATCAGAAGAAGTAGAAGAAGGAGAAGGAGAAGTTGAAGTCTGGAGGGTGAATCAGAAGAAGCAGAAGAAGGAGAAGGAGAAGGTGAAGTCTGGAGGGTGAATCAGAAGAAGCAGAAGAAGGAGAAGGAGAAGATAAAGTCTGGAGGGTGAATCAGAAGAAGTAGAAGAAGGAGAAGGAGAAGGTGAAGTCTGGAGGGTGAATCAGAAGAAGTAGAAGAAGGAGAAGGAGAAGATGAAGTCTGGAGGGTGAATCAGAAGAAACAGAAGAAGGAGGAGGAGAAGGTGAAGTCTGGAGGGTGAATCAGAAGAAGTAGAAGAAGGAGAAGGAGAAGGTGTAGTCTGGAGGGTGAATCAGAAGAAGTAGACGAAGGAGAAGGAGAAGGTGAAGTCTGGAGGGTGAATCAGAAGAAGCAGAAGAAGGAGAAGGAGAAGGTGAAGTCTGGAGGGTGAATCAGAAGAAGTAGAAGAAGGAGAAGGAGAAGGTGAAGTCTGGAGGGTGAATCAGAAGAAGCAGAAGAAGGAGAAGGAGAAGGTGAAGTCTGGAGGGTGAATCAGAAGAAGCAGAAGAAGGAGAAGGAGAAGGTGAAGTCTGGAGGGTGAATCAGAAGAAGTAGAAGAAGGAGAAGGAGAAGTTGAAGTCTGGAGGGTGAAGCAGAAGAAGTAGAAGATGGAGAAGGAGAAGGTGAAGTCAGGAGGGTGAATCAGAAGAAGTAGAAGAAGGAGAAGGAGAAGGTGAAGTCAGGAGGGTGAATCAGAAGAAGCAGAAGATGGAGAAGGAGAAGGTGAAGTCTGGAGGGTGAATCAGAAGAATCAGAAGAAGGAGAAGGAGAAGGTGAAGTCTGGAGGGTGAATCAGAAGAAGCAAAGGAAGGAGAAGGAGAAGGTGAAGTCTGGAGGGTGAATCAGAAGAAGCAGAATAAGGAGAAGGAGAAGGTGAAGTCTGGAGGGTGAATCAGAAGAAGCAGAATAAGGAGAAGGAGAAGGTGAAGTCTGGAGGGTGAATCAGAAGAAGTAGAAGAAGGAGAAGGAGAAGGTGAAGTCTGGAGGGTGAAGCAGAAGAAGTAGAAGAAGGAGAAGGAGAAGCTGAAGTCAGGAGGGTGAATCAGAAGAAGTAGAAGAAGGAGAAGGAGAAGGTGAAGTCAGGAGGGTGAATCAGAAGAAGCAGAAGAAGGAGAAGGAGTAGGTGAAGTCTGGAGGGTGAATCAGAAGAATCAGAAGAAGGAGAAGGAGAAGGTGAAGTCTGGAGGGTGAATCAGAAGAAGTAGAAGAAGGAGAAGGAGAAGGTGAAGTCTGGAGGGTGAATCAGAAGTAGTAGAAGAAGGAGAAGGAGAAGGTGAAGTCTGGAGGGTGAAGCAGAAGAAACAGAAGAAGGAGAAGGAGAAGGTGAAGACTGGAGGGTGAATCAGAAGAAGTAGAAGAAGGAGAAGGAGAAGGTGAAGTCTGGAGGGTGAATCAGAAGAAGTAGAAGAAGGAGAAGGAGAAGGTGAAGTCTGGAGGGTGAATCAGAAGAAGCAGAAGAAGGAGAAGGAGAAGGTGAAGTCTGGAGGGTGAATCAGAAGAAGCAGAAGAAGGAGAAGGAGAAGATGAAGTCTGGAGGGTGAATCGGAAGAAGTAGAAGAAGGAGAAGGAGAAGGTGAAGTCTGGAGGGTGAATCAGAAGAAGTAGAAGAAGGAGAAGGAGAAGTTGAAGTCTGGAGGGTGAATCAGAAGAAGCAGAAGAAGGAGAAGGAGAAGGTGAAGTCTGGAGGGTGAATCAGAAGAAGCAGAAGAAGGAGAAGGAGAAGATAAAGTCTGGAGGGTGAATCAGAAGAAGTAGAAGAAGGAGAAGGAGAAGGTGAAGTCTGGAGGGTGAATCAGAAGAAGTAGAAGAAGGAGAAGGAGAAGATGAAGTCTGGAGGGTGAATCAGAAGAAACAGAAGAAGGAGGAGGAGAAGGTGAAGTCTGGAGGGTGGATCAGAAGAAGTAGAAGAAGGAGAAGGAGAAGGTGTAGTCTGGAGGGTGAATCAGAAGAAGTAGACGAAGGAGAAGGAGAAGGTGAAGTCTGGAGGGTGAATCAGAAGAAGCAGAAGAAGGAGAAGGAGAAGGTGAAGTCTGGAGGGTGAATCAGAAGAAGTAGAAGAAGGAGAAGGAGAAGGTGAAGTCTGGAGGGTGAATCAGAAGAAGCAGAAGAAGGAGAAGGAGAAGGTGAAGTCTGGAGGGTGAATCAGAAGAAACAGAAGAAGGAGAAGGAGAAGGTGAAGTCTGGAGGGTGAATCAGAAGAAGTAGAAGAAGGAGAAGGAGAAGTTGAAGTCTGGAGGGTGAAGCAGAAGAAGTAGAAGATGGAGAAGGAGAAGGTGAAGTCAGGAGGGTGAATCAGAAGAAGTAGAAGAAGGAGAAGGAGAAGGTGAAGTCAGGAGGGTGAATCAGAAGAAGCAGAAGATGGAGAAGGAGAAGGTGAAGTCTGGAGGGTGAATCAGAAGAATCAGAAGAAGGAGAAGGAGAAGGTGAAGTCTGGAGGGTGAATCAGAGGAAGCAAAGGAAGGAGAAGAAGAAGGTGAAGTCTGGAGGGTGAATCAGAAGAAGCAGAATAAGGAGAAGGAGAAGGTGAAGTCTGGAGGGTGAATCAGAAGAAGCAGAATAAGGAGAAGGAGAAGGTGAAGTCTGGAGGGTGAATCAGAAGAAGTAGAAGAAGGAGAAGGAGAAGGTGAAGTCTGGAGGGTGAAGCAGAAGAAGTAGAAGAAGGAGAAGGAGAAGCTGAAGTCAGGAGGGTGAATCAGAAGAAGTAGAAGAAGGAGAAGGAGAAGGTGAAGTCAGGAGGGTGAATCAGAAGAAGCAGAAGAAGGAGAAGGAGTAGGTGAAGTCTGGAGGGTGAATCAGAAGAATCAGAAGAAGGAGAAGGAGAAGGTGAAGTCTGGAGGGTGAATCAGAAGAAGTAGAAGAAGGAGAAGGAGAAGGTGAAGTCTGGAGGGTGAATCAGAAGTAGTAGAAGAAGGAGAAGGAGAAGGTGAAGTCTGGAGGGTGAATCAGAAGAAACAGAAGAAGGAGAAGGAGAAGGTGAAGACTGGAGGGTGAATCAGAAGAAGTAGAAGAAGGAGAAGGAGAAGGTGAAGTCTGGAGGGTGAATCAGAAGAAGTAGAAGAAGGAGAAGGGGAAGGTGAAGTCTGGAGGGTGAATCAGAAGAAGCAGAAGAAGGAGAAGGAGAAGGTGAAGTCTGGAGGGTGAATCAGAAGAAGCAGAAGAAGGAGAAGGAGAAGATGGAGTCTGGAGGGTGAATCAGAAGAAGTAGAAGAAGGAGAAGGAGAAGGTGAAGTCTGGAGGGTGAATCAGAAGTAGTAGAAGAAGGAGAAAGAGAAGGTGAAGTCTGGAGGGTGAATCAGAAGAAACAGAAGAAGGAGAAGGAGAAGGTGAAGTCTGGAGGGTGAATCAGAAGAAGTAGAAGAAGGAGAAGGAGAAGGTGTAGTCTGGAGGGTGAATCAGAAGAAGTAGACGAAGGAGAAGGAGAAGGTGAAGTCTGGAGGGTGAATCAGAAGAAGCAGAAGAAGGAGATGGAGAAGGTGAAGTCTGGAGGGTGAATCAGAAGAAGTAGAAGAAGGAGAAGGAGAAGGTGAAGTCTGGAGGGTGAATCAGAAGAAGCAGAAGAAGGAGAAGGAGAAGGTGAAGTCTGGAGGGTGATTCAGAAGAAGCAGAATAAGGAGAAGGAGAAGGTGATGTCTGGAGGGTGATTCAGAAGAAGCAGAATAAGGAGAAGGAGAAGGTGATGTCTGGAGGGTGAATCAGAAGAAGCAGAAGAAGGAGAAGGAGAAGGTGAAGTCTGGAGGGTGAATCAGAAGAAGCAGAAGAAGGAGAAGGAGAAGGTGAAGTCTGGAGGGTGAATCAGAAGAAGCAGAAGAAGGAGAAGGAGAAGGTGAAGTCAGGAGGGTGAATCAGAAGAAGCAGAAGATGGAGAAGGAGAAGGTGAAGTCTGGAGGGTGAATCAGAAGAATCAGAAGAAGGAGAAGGTGAAGTCTGGAGGGTGAATCAGAAGAAGCAAAGGAAGGAGAAGGAGAAGGTGAAGTCTGGAGGGTGAATCAGAAGAAGCAGAATAAGGAGAAGGAAAAGTTGAAGTCTGGAGGGTGAATCAGAAGAAGCAGAATAAGGAGAAGGAGAAGGTGAAGTCTGGAGGGTGAATCAGAAGAAGCAGAAGAAGGAGAAGGAGAAGGTGAAGTCTGGAGGGTGTATCAGAAGAAGTAGAAGAAGGAGAAGGAGAAGGTGAAGTCTGGAGGGTGAAGCAGAAGAAGTAGAAGAAGGAGAAGGAGAAGGTGAAGTCAGGAGGGTGAATCAGAAGAAGTAGAAGAAGGAGAAGGAGAAGGTGAAGTCAGGAGGGTGAATCAGAAGAAGCAGAAGAAGGAGAAGGAGAAGGTGAAGGCTGGAGGGTGAATCAGAAGAATCAGAAGAAGGAGAAGGAGAAGGTGAAGTCTGGAGGGTGAATCAGAAGAAGCAGAAGAAAGAGAAGGAGAAGGTGAAGTCTGGAGGGTGAAGCAGAAGAAACAGAAGAAGGAGAAGGAGAAGGTGAAGACTGGAGGGTGAATCAGAAGAAGTAGAAGAAGGAGAAGGAGAAGGTGAAGTCTGGAGGGTGAATCAGAAGAAGTAAAAGAAGGAGAAGGAGAAGGTGAAGTCTGGAGGGTGAATCAGAAGAAGCAGAAGAAGGAGAAGGAGAAGATGAAGTCTGGAGGGTGAATCAGAAGAAGTAGAAGAAGGAGAAGGAGAAGGTGAAGTCTGGAGGGTGAATCAGAAGTAGTAGAAGAAGGAGAAGGAGAAGGTGAAGTCTGGAGGGTGAATCAGAAGAAACAGAAGAAGGAGAAGGAGAAGGTGAAGTCTGGAGGGTGAATCAGAAGAAGTAGAAGAAGGAGAAGGAGAAGGTGTAGTCTGGAGGGTGAATCAGAAGAAGTAGACGAAGGAGAAGGAGATGGTGAAGTCTGGAGGGTGAATCAGAAGAAGCAGAAGAAGGAGATGGAGAAGGTGAAGTCTGGAGGGTGAATCAGAAGAAGTAGAAGAAGGAGAAGGAGAAGGTGAAGTCTGGAGGGTGAATCAGAAGAAGCAGAAGAAGGAGAAGGAGAAGGTGAAGTCTGGAGGGTGAATCAGAAGAAGCAGAAGAAGGAGAAGGAGAAGGTGAAGTCTGGAGGGTGATTCAGAAGAAGCAGAATAAGGAGAAGGAGAAGGTGATGTCTGGAGGGTGAATCAGAAGAAGCAGAAGAAGGAGAAGGAGAAGGTGAAGTCTGGAGGGTGAATCAGAAGAAGCAGAAGAAGGAGAAGGAGAAGGTGAAGTCTGGAGGGTGAATCAGAAGAAGCAGAAGAAGGAGAAGGAGAAGGTGAAGTCTGGAGGGTGAAGCAGAAGAAGTAGAAGAAGGAGAAGGAGAAGGTGAAGTCAGGAGGGTGAATCAGAAGAAGTAGAAGAAGGAGAAGGAGAAGGTGAAGTCAGGAGGGTGAATCAGAAGAAGCAGAAGAAGGAGAAGGAGAAGGTGAAGTCTGGAGGGTGAATCAGAAGAATCAGAAGAAGGAGAAGGAGAAGGTGAAGTCTGGAGGGTGAATCAGAAGAAGCAGAAGAAAGAGAAGGAGAAGGTGAAGTCTGGAGGGTGAAGCAGAAGAAACAGAAGAAGGAGAAGGAGAAGGTGAAGACTGGAGGGTGAATCAGAAGAAGTAGAAGAAGGAGAAGGAGAAGGTGAAGTCTGGAGGGTGAATCAGAAGAAGTAGAAGAAGGAGAAGGAGAAGGTGAAGTCTGGAGGGTGAATCAGAAGAAGCAGAAGAAGGAGAAGGAGAAGGTGAAGTCTGGAGGGTGAATCAGAAGAAGCAGAAGAAGGAGAAGGAGAAGATGAAGTCTGGAGGGTGAATCGGAAGAAGTAGAAGAAGGAGAAGGAGAAGGTGAAGTCTGGAGGGTGAATCAGAAGAAGTAGAAGAAGGAGAAGGAGAAGTTGAAGTCTGGAGGGTGAATCAGAAGAAGCAGAAGAAGGAGAAGGAGAAGGTGAAGTCTGGAGGGTGAATCAGAAGAAGCAGAAGAAGGAGAAGGAGAAGATAAAGTCTGGAGGGTGAATCAGAAGAAGTAGAAGAAGGAGAAGGAGAAGGTGAAGTCTGGAGGGTGAATCAGAAGAAGTAGAAGAAGGAGAAGGAGAAGATGAAGTCTGGAGGGTGAATCAGAAGAAACAGAAGAAGGAGGAGGAGAAGGTGAAGTCTGGAGGGTGAATCAGAAGAAGTAGAAGAAGGAGAAGGAGAAGGTGTAGTCTGGAGGGTGAATCAGAAGAAGTAGACGAAGGAGAAGGAGAAGGTGAAGTCTGGAGGGTGAATCAGAAGAAGCAGAAGAAGGAGAAGGAGAAGGTGAAGTCTGGAGGGTGAATCAGAAGAAGTAGAAGAAGGAGAAGGAGAAGGTGAAGTCTGGAGGGTGAATCAGAAGAAGCAGAAGAAGGAGAAGGAGAAGGTGAAGTCTGGAGGGTGAATCAGAAGAAGCAGAAGAAGGAGAAGGAGAAGGTGAAGTCTGGAGGGTGAATCAGAAGAAGTAGAAGAAGGAGAAGGAGAAGTTGAAGTCTGGAGGGTGAAGCAGAAGAAGTAGAAGATGGAGAAGGAGAAGGTGAAGTCAGGAGGGTGAATCAGAAGAAGTAGAAGAAGGAGAAGGAGAAGGTGAAGTCAGGAGGGTGAATCAGAAGAAGCAGAAGATGGAGAAGGAGAAGGTGAAGTCTGGAGGGTGAATCAGAAGAATCAGAAGAAGGAGAAGGAGAAGGTGAAGTCTGGAGGGTGAATCAGAAGAAGCAAAGGAAGGAGAAGGAGAAGGTGAAGTCTGGAGGGTGAATCAGAAGAAGCAGAATAAGGAGAAGGAGAAGGTGAAGTCTGGAGGGTGAATCAGAAGAAGCAGAATAAGGAGAAGGAGAAGGTGAAGTCTGGAGGGTGAATCAGAAGAAGTAGAAGAAGGAGAAGGAGAAGGTGAAGTCTGGAGGGTGAAGCAGAAGAAGTAGAAGAAGGAGAAGGAGAAGCTGAAGTCAGGAGGGTGAATCAGAAGAAGTAGAAGAAGGAGAAGGAGAAGGTGAAGTCAGGAGGGTGAATCAGAAGAAGCAGAAGAAGGAGAAGGAGTAGGTGAAGTCTGGAGGGTGAATCAGAAGAATCAGAAGAAGGAGAAGGAGAAGGTGAAGTCTGGAGGGTGAATCAGAAGAAGTAGAAGAAGGAGAAGGAGAAGGTGAAGTCTGGAGGGTGAATCAGAAGTAGTAGAAGAAGGAGAAGGAGAAGGTGAAGTCTGGAGGGTGAAGCAGAAGAAACAGAAGAAGGAGAAGGAGAAGGTGAAGACTGGAGGGTGAATCAGAAGAAGTAGAAGAAGGAGAAGGAGAAGGTGAAGTCTGGAGGGTGAATCAGAAGAAGTAGAAGAAGGAGAAGGAGAAGGTGAAGTCTGGAGGGTGAATCAGAAGAAGCAGAAGAAGGAGAAGGAGAAGGTGAAGTCTGGAGGGTGAATCAGAAGAAGCAGAAGAAGGAGAAGGAGAAGATGAAGTCTGGAGGGTGAATCGGAAGAAGTAGAAGAAGGAGAAGGAGAAGGTGAAGTCTGGAGGGTGAATCAGAAGAAGTAGAAGAAGGAGAAGGAGAAGTTGAAGTCTGGAGGGTGAATCAGAAGAAGCAGAAGAAGGAGAAGGAGAAGGTGAAGTCTGGAGGGTGAATCAGAAGAAGCAGAAGAAGGAGAAGGAGAAGATAAAGTCTGGAGGGTGAATCAGAAGAAGTAGAAGAAGGAGAAGGAGAAGGTGAAGTCTGGAGGGTGAATCAGAAGAAGTAGAAGAAGGAGAAGGAGAAGATGAAGTCTGGAGGGTGAATCAGAAGAAACAGAAGAAGGAGGAGGAGAAGGTGAAGTCTGGAGGGTGGATCAGAAGAAGTAGAAGAAGGAGAAGGAGAAGGTGTAGTCTGGAGGGTGAATCAGAAGAAGTAGACGAAGGAGAAGGAGAAGGTGAAGTCTGGAGGGTGAATCAGAAGAAGCAGAAGAAGGAGAAGGAGAAGGTGAAGTCTGGAGGGTGAATCAGAAGAAGTAGAAGAAGGAGAAGGAGAAGGTGAAGTCTGGAGGGTGAATCAGAAGAAGCAGAAGAAGGAGAAGGAGAAGGTGAAGTCTGGAGGGTGAATCAGAAGAAACAGAAGAAGGAGAAGGAGAAGGTGAAGTCTGGAGGGTGAATCAGAAGAAGTAGAAGAAGGAGAAGGAGAAGTTGAAGTCTGGAGGGTGAAGCAGAAGAAGTAGAAGATGGAGAAGGAGAAGGTGAAGTCAGGAGGGTGAATCAGAAGAAGTAGAAGAAGGAGAAGGAGAAGGTGAAGTCAGGAGGGTGAATCAGAAGAAGCAGAAGATGGAGAAGGAGAAGGTGAAGTCTGGAGGGTGAATCAGAAGAATCAGAAGAAGGAGAAGGAGAAGGTGAAGTCTGGAGGGTGAATCAGAGGAAGCAAAGGAAGGAGAAGAAGAAGGTGAAGTCTGGAGGGTGAATCAGAAGAAGCAGAATAAGGAGAAGGAGAAGGTGAAGTCTGGAGGGTGAATCAGAAGAAGCAGAATAAGGAGAAGGAGAAGGTGAAGTCTGGAGGGTGAATCAGAAGAAGTAGAAGAAGGAGAAGGAGAAGGTGAAGTCTGGAGGGTGAAGCAGAAGAAGTAGAAGAAGGAGAAGGAGAAGCTGAAGTCAGGAGGGTGAATCAGAAGAAGTAGAAGAAGGAGAAGGAGAAGGTGAAGTCAGGAGGGTGAATCAGAAGAAGCAGAAGAAGGAGAAGGAGTAGGTGAAGTCTGGAGGGTGAATCAGAAGAATCAGAAGAAGGAGAAGGAGAAGGTGAAGTCTGGAGGGTGAATCAGAAGAAGTAGAAGAAGGAGAAGGAGAAGGTGAAGTCTGGAGGGTGAATCAGAAGTAGTAGAAGAAGGAGAAGGAGAAGGTGAAGTCTGGAGGGTGAATCAGAAGAAACAGAAGAAGGAGAAGGAGAAGGTGAAGACTGGAGGGTGAATCAGAAGAAGTAGAAGAAGGAGAAGGAGAAGGTGAAGTCTGGAGGGTGAATCAGAAGAAGTAGAAGAAGGAGAAGGGGAAGGTGAAGTCTGGAGGGTGAATCAGAAGAAGCAGAAGAAGGAGAAGGAGAAGGTGAAGTCTGGAGGGTGAATCAGAAGAAGCAGAAGAAGGAGAAGGAGAAGATGAAGTCTGGAGGGTGAATCAGAAGAAGTAGAAGAAGGAGAAGGAGAAGGTGAAGTCTGGAGGGTGAATCAGAAGTAGTAGAAGAAGGAGAAAGAGAAGGTGAAGTCTGGAGGGTGAATCAGAAGAAACAGAAGAAGGAGAAGGAGAAGGTGAAGTCTGGAGGGTGAATCAGAAGAAGTAGAAGAAGGAGAAGGAGAAGGTGTAGTCTGGAGGGTGAATCAGAAGAAGTAGACGAAGGAGAAGGAGAAGGTGAAGTCTGGAGGGTGAATCAGAAGAAGCAGAAGAAGGAGATGGAGAAGGTGAAGTCTGGAGGGTGAATCAGAAGAAGTAGAAGAAGGAGAAGGAGAAGGTGAAGTCTGGAGGGTGAATCAGAAGAAGCAGAAGAAGGAGAAGGAGAAGGTGAAGTCTGGAGGGTGATTCAGAAGAAGCAGAATAAGGAGAAGGAGAAGGTGATGTCTGGAGGGTGAATCAGAAGAAGCAGAAGAAGGAGAAGGAGAAGGTGAAGTCTGGAGGGTGAATCAGAAGAAGTAGAAGAAGGAGAAGGAGAAGGTGAAGTCTGGAGGGTGAATCAGAAGAAGTAGAAGAAGGAGAAGGAGAAGGTGAATTCTGGAGGGTGAATCAGAAGAAGTAGAAGAAGGAGAAGGAGAAGGTGAAGTCTGGAGGGGGAAGCAGAAGAAGTAGAAGAAGGAGAAGGAGAAGGTGAAGTCAGGAGGGTGAATCAGAAGATGTAGAAGAAGGAGAAGGAGAAGGTGAAGTCAGGAGGGTGAATCAGAAGAAGCAGAAGAAGGAGAAGGAGAAGGTGAAGTCTGGAGGGTGAATCAGAAGAATCAGAAGAAGGAGAAGGAGAAGGTGAAGTCTGGAGGGTGAATCAGAAGAAGTAGAAGAAGGAGAAGGAGAAGGTGAAGTCTGGAGGGTGAATCAGAAGAAGCAGAAGAAGGAGAAGGAGAAGGTGAGGTCTGGAGGGTGAATCAGAAGAAGTAGACGAAGGAGAAGGAGAAGGTGAAGTCTGAAGGGTGAATCAGAAGAAGCAGAAGAAGGAGATGGAGAAGGTGAAGTCTGGAGGGTGAATCAGAAGAAGTAGAAGAAGGAGAAGGTGAAGGTGAAGTCTGGAGGGTGAATCAGAAGAAGCAGAAGAAGGAGAAGGAGAAGGTGAAGTCTGGAGGGTGAATCAGAAGAAGCAGAAGAAGGAGAAGGAGAAGGTGAAGTCTGGAGGGTGATTCAGAAGAAGCAGAATAAGGAGAAGGAGAAGGTGAAGTCTGGAGGGTGAATCAGAAGAAGCAGAAGAAGGAGAAGGAGAAGGTGTAGTCTGGAGGGTGAATCAGAAGAAGTAGAAGAAGGAGAAGGAGAAGGTGAAGTCTGGAGGGTGAATCAGAAGAAGTAGAAGAAGGAGAAGGAGAAGGTGAAGTCTGGAGGGTGAATCAGAAGAAGTAGAAGAAGGAGAAGGAGAAGGTGAAGTCTGGAGGGTGAAGCAGAAGAAGTAGAAGAAGGAGAAGGAGAAGGTGAAGTCAGGAGGGTGAATCAGAAGATGTAGAAGAAGGAGAAGGAGAAGGTGAAGTCAGGAGGGTGAACCAGAAGAAGCAGAAGAAGGAGAAGGAGAAGGTGAAGTCTGGAGGGTGAATCAGAAGAAGTAGAAGAAGGAGAAGGAGAAGGTGAAGTCTGGAGGGTGAATCAGAAGAAGCAGAAGAAGGAGAAGGAGAAGGTGAAGTCTGGAGGGTGAATCAGAAGAAGCAGAAGAAGGAGAAGGAGAAGGTGAAGTCTGGAGGGTGAATCAGAAGAAGCAGAAGAAGGAGAAGGAGAAGGTGAAGTCTGGAGGGTGAATCAGAAGAAGCAGAATAAGGAGAAGGAGAAGGTGAAGTCTGGAGGGTGAATCAGAAGAAGCAGAAGAAGGAGAAGGAGAAGGTGAAGTCTGGAGGGTGAATCAGAAGAAGTAGAAGAAGGAGAAGGAGAAGGTGAAGTCTGGAGGGTGAAGCAGAAGAAGTAGAAGAAGGAGAAGGAGAAGGTGAAGTCAGGAGGGTGAATCAGAAGAAGTAGAAGAAGGAGAAGGAGAAGGTGAAGTCAGGAGGGTGAATCAGAAGAAGCAGAAGAAGGAGATAGAGAAGGTAAAGTCTGGAGGGTGAATCAGAAGAATCAGAAGAAGGAGAAGGAGAAGGTGAAGTCTGGAGAGTGAAGCAGAAGAAGCAGAAGAAAGAGAAGGAGAAGGTGAAGTCTGGAGGGTGAAGCAGAAGAAACAGAAGAAGGAGAAGGAGAAGGTGAAGACTGGTGGGTGAATCAGAAGAAGTAGAAGAAGGAGAAGGAGAAGGTGAAGTCTGGAGGGTGAATCAGAAGAAGTAGAAGAAGGAGAAGGAGAAGGTGAAGTCTGGAGGGTGAATCAGAAGAAGCAGAAGAAGGAGAAGGAGAAGGTGAAGTCTGGAGGGTGAATCAGAAGAAGCAGAAGAAGGAGAAGGAGAAGATGAAGTCTGGAGGGTGAATCAGAAGAAGTAGAAGAAGGAGAAGGAGAAGGTGAGGTCTGGAGGGTGAATCAGAAGAAGCAGAAGAAGGAGAAGGAGAAGGTGAAGTCTGGAGGGTGAATCAGAAGAAGCAGAAGAAGGAGAAGGAGAAGGTGAAGTCTGGAGGGTGAATCAGAAGAAGCAGAAGAAGGAGAAGGAGAAGGTGAAGTCAGGAGGGTGAATCAGAAGAAGCAGAAGAAGGAGAAGGAGTAGGTGAAGTTAGGAGGGTGAATCAGAAGAAGCAGAAGAAGGAGAAGGAGCAGGTGAAGTCAGGCGGGTGTAGCAGAAGAAGTAGAAGAAGGAGAAGGAGAAGGTGAAGTCAGGACGGTGAAGCAGAAGAAGCAGAAGAAGGAGAAGGAGAAGGTGAAGCCTGGAGGGCGCAGCAGAAGAAGCAGAAGAAGGAGAAGGAGAAGGTGAAGTCTGGAGTGTGAAGCAGAAGAAGCAGAAGAAGGAGAAGGAGAAGGTGAAGTCTGGAGGGTGAATCAGAAGAAGTAGAAGAAGGAGAAGGAGAAGGTGAAGTCTGGAGGGTGAAGCAGAAGAAGTAGAAGAAGGAGAAGGAGAAGGTGAAGTCAGGAGGGTGAATCAGAAGAAGTAGAAGAAGGAGAAGGAGAAGGTGAAGTCAGGAGGGTGAATCAGAAGAAGCAGAAGAAGGAGAAGGAGAAGGTGAAGTCTGGAGGGTGAATCAGAAGAATCAGAAGAAGGAGAAGGAGAAGGTGAAGTCTGGAGGGTGAATCAGAAGAAGCAGAAGAAAGAGAAGGAGAAGGTGAAGTCTGGAGGGTGAAGCAGGAGAAACAGAAGAAGGAGAAGGAGAAGGTGAAGACTGGACGGTGAATCAGAAGAAGTAGAAGAAGGAGAAGGAGAAGGTGAAGTCTGGAGGGTGAATCAGAAGAAGTAGAAGAAGGAGAAGGAGAAGTTGAAGTCTGGAGGGTGAATCAGAAGAAGCAGAAGAAGGAGAAGGAGAAGGTGAAGTCTGGAGGGTGAATCAGAAGAAGCAGAAGAAGGAGAAGGAGAAGATGAAGTCCGGAGGGTGAATCAGAAGAAGTAGAAGAAGGAGAAGGAGAAGGTGAAGTCTGGAGGGTGAATCAGAAGAAGTAGAAGAAGGAGAAGGAGAAGATGAAGTCTGGAGGGTGAATCAGAAGAAACAGAAGAAGGAGAAGGAGAAGGTGAAGTCTGGAGGGTGAATCAGAAGAAGTAGAAGAAGGAGAAGGAGAAGGTGTAGTCTGGAGGGTGAATCAGAAGAAGTAGACGAAGGAGAAGGAGAAGGTGAAGTCTGGAGGGTGAATCAGAAGAAGCAGAAGAAGGAGAAGGAGAAGGTTAAGTCTGGAGGGTGAATCAGAAGAAGTAGAAGAAGGAGAAGGAGAAGGTGAAGTCTGGAGGGTGAATCAGAAGAAGCAGAAGAAGGAGAAGGAGAAGGTGAAGTCTGGAGGGTGAATCAGAAGAAGCAGAAGAAGGAGAAGGAGAAGGTGAAGTCTGGAGGGTGAATCAGAAGAAGCAGAATAAGGAGAAGGAGAAGGTGAAGTCTGGAGGGTGAATCAGAAGAAGCAGAAGAAGGAGAAGGAGAAGGTGAAGTCTGGAGGGTGAATCAGAAGAAGTAGAAGAAGGAGAAGGAGAAGATGAAGTCTGGAGGGTGAATCAGAAGAAGTAGAAGAAGGAGAAGGAGAAGGTGAAGTCTGGAGGGTGAATCAGAAGAAGTAGAAGAAGGAGAAGGAGAAGATGAAGTCTGGAGGGTGAATCAGAAGAAACAGAAGAAGGAGAAGCAGAAGGTGAAGTCTGGAGGGTGAATCAGAAGAAGTAGAAGAAGGAGAAGGAGAAGGTGAAGTCTGGAGGGTGAATCAGAAGAAGCAGAAGAAGGAGAAGGAGAAGGTGAAGTCTGGAGGGTGAATCAGAAGAAGTAGAAGAAGGAGAAGGAGAAGGTGAAGTCTGGAGGGTGAATCAGAAGAAGCAGAATAAGGAGAAGGAGAAGGTGAAGTCTGGAGGGTGAATCAGAAGAAGCAGAAGAAGGAGAAGGAGAAGGTGAAGTCTGGAGGGTGAATCAGAAGAAGTAGAAGAAGGAGAAGGAGAAGATGAAGTCTGGAGGGTGAATCAGAAGAAGTAGAAGAAGGAGAAGGAGAAGGTGAAGTCTGGAGGGTGAATCAGAAGAGGTAGAAGAAGGAGAAGGAGAAGATGAAGTCTGGAGGGTGAATCAGAAGAAACAGAAGAATGAGAAGGAGAAGGTGAAGTCTGGAGGGTGAATCAGAAGAAGTAGAAGAAGGAGAAGGAGAAGGTGTAGTCTGGAGGGTGAATCAGAAGAAGTAGACGAAGGAGAAGGAGAAGGTGAAGTCTGGAGGGTGAATCAGAAGAAGCAGAAGAAGGAGAAGGAGAAGGTGAAGTCTGGAGGGTGAATCAGAAGAAGTAGAAGAAGGAGAAGGAGAAGGTGAAGTCTGGAGGGTGAATCAGAAGAAGCAGAAGAAGGAGAAGGAGAAGGTGAAGTCTGGAGGGTGAATCAGAAGAAGCAGAAGAAGGAGAAGGAGAAGGTGAAGTCTGGAGGGTGAATCAGAAGAAGTAGAAGAAGGAGAAGGAGAAGTTGAAGTCTGGAGGGTTAAGCAGAAGAAGTAGAAGATGGAGAAGGAGAAGGTGAAGTCAGGAGGGTGAATCAGAAGAAGTAGAAGAAGGAGAAGGAGAAGGTGAAGTCAGGAGGGTGAATCAGAATAAGCAGAAGATGGAGAAGGAGAAGGTGAAGTCTGGAGGGTGAATTAGAAGAATCAGAAGAAGGAGAAGGAGAAGGTGAAGTCTGGAGGGTGAATCAGAAGAAGCAAAGGAAGGAGAAGGAGAAGGTGAAGTCTGGAGGGTGAATCAGAAGAAGCAGAATAAGGAGAAGGAGAAGTTGAAGTCTGGAGGGTGAATCAGAAGAAGCAGAATAAGGAGAAGGAGAAGGTGAAGTCTGGAGAGTGTATCAGAAGAAGCAGAAGAAGGAGAAGGAGAAGGTGAAGTCTGGAGGGTGAATCAGAAGAAGTAGAAGAAGGAGAAGGAGAAGGTGAAGTCTGGAGGGTGAAGCAGAAGAAGTAGAAGAAGGAGAAGGAGAAGGTGAAGTCAGGAGGGTGAATCAGAAGAAGTAGAAGAAGGAGAAGGAGAAGGTGAAGTCAGGAGGGTGAATCAGAAGAAGCAGAAGACGGAGAAGGAGAAGGTGAAGTCTGGAGGGTGAATCAGAAGAAACAGAAGAAGGAGAAGGAGAAGGTGAAGTCTGGAGGGTGAATCAGAAGAAGTAGAAGAAGGAGAAGGAGAAGGTGAAGTCTGGAGGGTGAATCAGAAGAAGCAGAAGAAGGAGAAGGAGAAGGTGAAGTCTGGAGGGTGAATCAGAAGAAGCAGAAGAAGGAGAAGGAGAAGGTGAAGTCTGGAGGGTGAATCAGAAGAAGCAGAATAAGGAGAAGGAGAAGGTGAAGTCTGGAGGGCGAATCAGAAGAAGCAGAAGAAGGAGAAGGAGAAGGTGAAGTCTGGAGGGTGAATCAGAAGAAGTAGAAGAAGGAGAAGGAGAAGATGAAGTCTGGAGGGTGAATCAGAAGAAGTAGAAGAAGGAGAAGGAGAAGGTGAAGTCTGGAGGGTGAATCAGAAGAAGTAGAAGAAGGAGAAGGAGAAGATGAAGTCTGGAGGGTGAATCAGAAGAAACAGAAGAAGGAGAAGCAGAAGGTGAAGTCTGGAGGGTGAATCAGAAGAAGTAGAAGAAGGAGAAGGAGAAGGTGAAGTCTGGAGGGTGAATCAGAAGAAGCAGAAGAAGGAGAAGGAGAAGGTGTAGTCTGGAGGGTGAATCAGAAGAAGTAGAAGAAGGAGAAGGAGAAGGTGAAGTCTGGAGGGTGAATCAGAAGAAGCAGAATAAGGAGAAGGAGAAGGTGAAGTCTGGAGGGTGAATCAGAAGAAGCAGAAGAAGGAGAAGGAGAAGGTGAATTCTGGAGGGTGAATCAGAAGAAGTAGAAGAAGGAGAAGGAGAAGATGAAGTCTGGAGGGTGAATCAGAAGAAGTAGAAGAAGGAGAAGGAGAAGGTGAAGTCTGGAGGGTGAATCAGAAGAGGTAGAAGAAGGAGAAGGAGAAGATGAAGTCTGGAGGGTGAATCAGAAGAAACAGAAGAATGAGAAGGAGAAGGTGAAGTCTGGAGGGTGAATCAGAAGAAGTAGAAGAAGGAGAAGGAGAAGGTGTAGTCTGGAGGGTGAATCAGAAGAAGTAGACGAAGGAGAAGGAGAAGGTGAAGTCTGGAGGGTGAATCAGAAGAAGCAGAATAAGGAGAAGGAGAAGGTGAAGTCTGGAGGGTGAATCAGAAGAAGTAGAAGAAGGAGAAGGAGAAGGTGAAGTCTGGAGGGTGAATCAGAAGAAGCAGAAGAAGGAGAAGGAGAAGGTGAAGTCTGGAGGGTGAATCAGAAGAAGCAGAAGAAGGAGAAGGAGAAGGTGAAGTCTGGAGGGTGAATCAGAAGAAGTAGAAGAAGGAGAAGGAGAAGTTGAAGTCTGGAGGGTTAAGCAGAAGAAGTAGAAGATGGAGAAGGAGAAGGTGAAGTCAGGAGGGTGAATCAGAAGAAGTAGAAGAAGGAGAAGGAGAAGGTGAAGTCAGGAGGGTGAATCAGAATAAGCAGAAGATGGAGAAGGAGAAGGTGAAGTCTGGAGGGTGAATCAGAAGAATCAGAAGAAGGAGAAGGAGAAGGTGAAGTCTGGAGGGTGAATCAGAAGAAGCAAAGGAAGGAGAAGGAGAAGGTGAAGTCTGGAGGGTGAATCAGAAGAAGCAGAATAAGGAGAAGGAGAAGTTGAAGTCTGGAGGGTGAATCAGAAGAAGCAGAATAAGGAGAAGGAGAAGGTGAAGTCTGGAGGGTGTATCAGAAGAAGCAGAAGAAGGAGAAGGAGAAGGTGAAGTCTGGAGGGTGAATCAGAAGAAGTAGAAGAAGGAGAAGGAGAAGGTGAAGTCTGGAGGGTGAAGCAGAAGAAGTAGAAGAAGGAGAAGGAGAAGGTGAAGTCAGGAGGGTGAATCAGAAGAAGTAGAAGAAGGAGAAGGAGAAGGTGAAGTCAGGAGGGTGAATCAGAAGAAGCAGAAGACGGAGAAGGAGAAGGTGAAGTCTGGAGGGTGAATCAGAAGAAACAGAAGAAGGAGAAGGAGAAGGTGAAGTCTGGAGGGTGAATCAGAAGAAGTAGAAGAAGGAGAACGAGAAGGTGTAGTCTGGAGGGTGAATCAGAAGAAGTAGACGAAGGAGAAGGAGAAGGTGAAGTCTGGAGGGTGAATCAGAAGAAGCAGAAGAAGGAGATGGAGAAGGTGAAGTCTGGAGGGTGAATCAGAAGAAGTAGAAGAAGGAGAAGGAGAAGGTGAAGTCTGGAGGGTGAATCAGAAGAAGCAGAAGAAGGAGAAGGAGAAGGTGAAGTCTGGAGGGTGAATCAGAAGAAGCAGAAGAAGGAGAAGGAGAAGGTGAAGTCTGGAGGGTGATTCAGAAGAAGCAGAATAAGGAGAAGGAGAAGATGAAGTCTGGAGGGTGAATCGGAAGAAGTAGAAGAAGGAGAAGGAGAAGGTGAAGTCTGGAGGGTGAATCAGAAGAAGTAGAAGAAGGAGAAGGAGAAGTTGAAGTCTGGAGGGTGAATCAGAAGAAGCAGAAGAAGGAGAAGGAGAAGGTGAAGTCTGGAGGGTGAATCAGAAGAAGCAGAAGAAGGAGAAGGAGAAGATAAAGTCTGGAGGGTGAATCAGAAGAAGTAGAAGAAGGAGAAGGAGAAGGTGAAGTCTGGAGGGTGAATCAGAAGAAGTAGAAGAAGGAGAAGGAGAAGATGAAGTCTGGAGGGTGAATCAGAAGAAACAGAAGAAGGAGGAGGAGAAGGTGAAGTCTGGAGGGTGGATCAGAAGAAGTAGAAGAAGGAGAAGGAGAAGGTGTAGTCTGGAGGGTGAATCAGAAGAAGTAGACGAAGGAGAAGGAGAAGGTGAAGTCTGGAGGGTGAATCAGAAGAAGCAGAAGAAGGAGAAGGAGAAGGTGAAGTCTGGAGGGTGAATCAGAAGAAGTAGAAGAAGGAGAAGGAGAAGGTGAAGTCTGGAGGGTGAATCAGAAGAAGCAGAAGAAGGAGAAGGAGAAGGTGAAGTCTGGAGGGTGAATCAGAAGAAACAGAAGAAGGAGAAGGAGAAGGTGAAGTCTGGAGGGTGAATCAGAAGAAGTAGAAGAAGGAGAAGGAGAAGTTGAAGTCTGGAGGGTGAAGCAGAAGAAGTAGAAGATGGAGAAGGAGAAGGTGAAGTCAGGAGGGTGAATCAGAAGAAGTAGAAGAAGGAGAAGGAGAAGGTGAAGTCAGGAGGGTGAATCAGAAGAAGCAGAAGATGGAGAAGGAGAAGGTGAAGTCTGGAGGGTGAATCAGAAGAATCAGAAGAAGGAGAAGGAGAAGGTGAAGTCTGGAGGGTGAATCAGAGGAAGCAAAGGAAGGAGAAGAAGAAGGTGAAGTCTGGAGGGTGAATCAGAAGAAGCAGAATAAGGAGAAGGAGAAGGTGAAGTCTGGAGGGTGAATCAGAAGAAGCAGAATAAGGAGAAGGAGAAGGTGAAGTCTGGAGGGTGAATCAGAAGAAGTAGAAGAAGGAGAAGGAGAAGGTGAAGTCTGGAGGGTGAAGCAGAAGAAGTAGAAGAAGGAGAAGGAGAAGCTGAAGTCAGGAGGGTGAATCAGAAGAAGTAGAAGAAGGAGAAGGAGAAGGTGAAGTCAGGAGGGTGAATCAGAAGAAGCAGAAGAAGGAGAAGGAGTAGGTGAAGTCTGGAGGGTGAATCAGAAGAATCAGAAGAAGGAGAAGGAGAAGGTGAAGTCTGGAGGGTGAATCAGAAGAAGTAGAAGAAGGAGAAGGAGAAGGTGAAGTCTGGAGGGTGAATCAGAAGTAGTAGAAGAAGGAGAAGGAGAAGGTGAAGTCTGGAGGGTGAATCAGAAGAAACAGAAGAAGGAGAAGGAGAAGGTGAAGACTGGAGGGTGAATCAGAAGAAGTAGAAGAAGGAGAAGGAGAAGGTGAAGTCTGGAGGGTGAATCAGAAGAAGTAGAAGAAGGAGAAGGGGAAGGTGAAGTCTGGAGGGTGAATCAGAAGAAGCAGAAGAAGGAGAAGGAGAAGGTGAAGTCTGGAGGGTGAATCAGAAGAAGCAGAAGAAGGAGAAGGAGAAGATGAAGTCTGGAGGGTGAATCAGAAGAAGTAGAAGAAGGAGAAGGAGAAGGTGAAGTCTGGAGGGTGAATCAGAAGTAGTAGAAGAAGGAGAAAGAGAAGGTGAAGTCTGGAGGGTGAATCAGAAGAAACAGAAGAAGGAGAAGGAGAAGGTGAAGTCTGGAGGGTGAATCAGAAGAAGTAGAAGAAGGAGAAGGAGAAGGTGTAGTCTGGAGGGTGAATCAGAAGAAGTAGACGAAGGAGAAGGAGAAGGTGAAGTCTGGAGGGTGAATCAGAAGAAGCAGAAGAAGGAGATGGAGAAGGTGAAGTCTGGAGGGTGAATCAGAAGAAGTAGAAGAAGGAGAAGGAGAAGGTGAAGTCTGGAGGGTGAATCAGAAGAAGCAGAAGAAGGAGAAGGAGAAGGTGAAGTCTGGAGGGTGATTCAGAAGAAGCAGAATAAGGAGAAGGAGAAGGTGATGTCTGGAGGGTGAATCAGAAGAAGCAGAAGAAGGAGAAGGAGAAGGTGAAGTCTGGAGGGTGAATCAGAAGAAGTAGAAGAAGGAGAAGGAGAAGGTGAAGTCTGGAGGGTGAATCAGAAGAAGTAGAAGAAGGAGAAGGAGAAGGTGAAGTCTGGAGGGTGAATCAGAAGAAGTAGAAGAAGGAGAAGGAGAAGGTGAAGTCTGGAGGGGGAAGCAGAAGAAGTAGAAGAAGGAGAAGGAGAAGGTGAAGTCAGGAGGGTGAATCAGAAGATGTAGAAGAAGGAGAAGGAGAAGGTGAAGTCAGGAGGGTGAATCAGAAGAAGCAGAAGAAGGAGAAGGAGAAGGTGAAGTCTGGAGGGTGAATCAGAAGAATCAGAAGAAGGAGAAGGAGAAGGTGAAGTCTGGAGGGTGAATCAGAAGAAGTAGAAGAAGGAGAAGGAGAAGGTGAAGTCTGGAGGGTGAATCAGAAGAAGCAGAAGAAGGAGAAGGAGAAGGTGAGGTCTGGAGGGTGAATCAGAAGAAGTAGACGAAGGAGAAGGAGAAGGTGAAGTCTGAAGGGTGAATCAGAAGAAGCAGAAGAAGGAGATGGAGAAGGTGAAGTCTGGAGGGTGAATCAGAAGAAGTAGAAGAAGGAGAAGGTGAAGGTGAAGTCTGGAGGGTGAATCAGAAGAAGCAGAAGAAGGAGAAGGAGAAGGTGAAGTCTGGAGGGTGAATCAGAAGAAGCAGAAGAAGGAGAAGGAGAAGGTGAAGTCTGGAGGGTGATTCAGAAGAAGCAGAATAAGGAGAAGGAGAAGGTGAAGTCTGGAGGGTGAATCAGAAGAAGCAGAAGAAGGAGAAGGAGAAGGTGAAGTCTGGAGGGTGAATCAGAAGAAGTAGAAGAAGGAGAAGGAGAAGGTGAAGTCTGGAGGGTGAATCAGAAGAAGTAGAAGAAGGAGAAGGAGAAGGTGAAGTCTGGAGGGTGAATCAGAAGAAGTAGAAGAAGGAGAAGGAGAAGGTGAAGTCTGGAGGGTGAAGCAGAAGAAGTAGAAGAAGGAGAAGGAGAAGGTGAAGTCAGGAGGGTGAATCAGAAGATGTAGAAGAAGGAGAAGGAGAAGGTGAAGTCAGGAGGGTGAACCAGAAGAAGCAGAAGAAGGAGAAGGAGAAGGTGAAGTCTGGAGGGTGAATCAGAAGAAGTAGAAGAAGGAGAAGGAGAAGGTGAAGTCTGGAGGGTGAATCAGAAGAAGCAGAAGAAGGAGAAGGAGAAGGTGAAGTCTGGAGGGTGAATCAGAAGAAGCAGAAGAAGGAGAAGGAGAAGGTGAAGTCTGGAGGGTGAATCAGAAGAAGCAGAAGAAGGAGAAGGAGAAGGTGAAGTCTGGAGGGTGAATCAGAAGAAGCAGAATAAGGAGAAGGAGAAGGTGAAGTCTGGAGGGTGAATCAGAAGAAGCAGAAGAAGGAGAAGGAGAAGGTGAAGTCTGGAGGGTGAATCAGAAGAAGTAGAAGAAGGAGAAGGAGAAGGTGAAGTCTGGAGGGTGAAGCAGAAGAAGTAGAAGAAGGAGAAGGAGAAGGTGAAGTCAGGAGGGTGAATCAGAAGAAGTAGAAGAAGGAGAAGGAGAAGGTGAAGTCAGGAGGGTGAATCAGAAGAAGCAGAAGAAGGAGATAGAGAAGGTAAAGTCTGGAGGGTGAATCAGAAGAATCAGAAGAAGGAGAAGGAGAAGGTGAAGTCTGGAGAGTGAAGCAGAAGAAGCAGAAGAAAGAGAAGGAGAAGGTGAAGTCTGGAGGGTGAAGCAGAAGAAACAGAAGAAGGAGAAGGAGAAGGTGAAGACTGGTGGGTGAATCAGAAGAAGTAGAAGAAGGAGAAGGAGAAGGTGAAGTCTGGAGGGTGAATCAGAAGAAGTAGAAGAAGGAGAAGGAGAAGGTGAAGTCTGGAGGGTGAATCAGAAGAAGCAGAAGAAGGAGAAGGAGAAGGTGAAGTCTGGAGGGTGAATCAGAAGAAGCAGAAGAAGGAGAAGGAGAAGATGAAGTCTGGAGGGTGAATCAGAAGAAGTAGAAGAAGGAGAAGGAGAAGGTGAGGTCTGGAGGGTGAATCAGAAGAAGCAGAAGAAGGAGAAGGAGAAGGTGAAGTCTGGAGGGTGAATCAGAAGAAGCAGAAGAAGGAGAAGGAGAAGGTGAAGTCTGGAGGGTGAATCAGAAGAAGCAGAAGAAGGAGAAGGAGAAGGTGAAGTCAGGAGGGTGAATCAGAAGAAGCAGAAGAAGGAGAAGGAGTAGGTGAAGTTAGGAGGGTGA
Organism: Somniosus microcephalus; assembly: GCF_052327205.1. Taxonomy (NCBI): domain Eukaryota; kingdom Metazoa; phylum Chordata; class Chondrichthyes; order Squaliformes; family Somniosidae; genus Somniosus; species Somniosus microcephalus. The sequence goes on along the minus strand of NW_028225273.1, from coordinate 616,498 downwards.
ATCAGAAGAAGCAGAAGAAGGAGAAGGAGCAGGTGAAGTCAGGCGGGTGTAGCAGAAGAAGTAGAAGAAGGAGAAGGAGAAGGTGAAGTCAGGACGGTGAAGCAGAAGAAGCAGAAGAAGGAGAAGGAGAAGGTGAAGCCTGGAGGGCGCAGCAGAAGAAGCAGAAGAAGGAGAAGGAGAAGGTGAAGTCTGGAGTGTGAAGCAGAAGAAGCAGAAGAAGGAGAAGGAGAAGGTGAAGTCTGGAGGGTGAATCAGAAGAAGTAGAAGAAGGAGAAGGAGAAGGTGAAGTCTGGAGGGTGAAGCAGAAGAAGTAGAAGAAGGAGAAGGAGAAGGTGAAGTCAGGAGGGTGAATCAGAAGAAGTAGAAGAAGGAGAAGGAGAAGGTGAAGTCAGGAGGGTGAATCAGAAGAAGCAGAAGAAGGAGAAGGAGAAGGTGAAGTCTGGAGGGTGAATCAGAAGAATCAGAAGAAGGAGAAGGAGAAGGTGAAGTCTGGAGGGTGAATCAGAAGAAGCAGAAGAAAGAGAAGGAGAAGGTGAAGTCTGGAGGGTGAAGCAGGAGAAACAGAAGAAGGAGAAGGAGATGGTGAAGACTGGACGGTGAATCAGAAGAAGTAGAAGAAGGAGAAGGAGAAGGTGAAGTCTGGAGGGTGAATCAGAAGAAGTAGAAGAAGGAGAAGGAGAAGTTGAAGTCTGGAGGGTGAATCAGAAGAAGCAGAAGAAGGAGAAGGAGAAGGTGAAGTCTGGAGGGTGAATCAGAAGAAGCAGAAGAAGGAGAAGGAGAAGATGAAGTCCGGAGGGTGAATCAGAAGAAGTAGAAGAAGGAGAAGGAGAAGGTGAAGTCTGGAGGGTGAATCAGAAGAAGTAGAAGAAGGAGAAGGAGAAGATGAAGTCTGGAGGGTGAATCAGAAGAAACAGAAGAAGGAGAAGGAGAAGGTGAAGTCTGGAGGGTGAATCAGAAGAAGTAGAAGAAGGAGAAGGAGAAGGTGTAGTCTGGAGGGTGAATCAGAAGAAGTAGACGAAGGAGAAGGAGAAGGTGAAGTCTGGAGGGTGAATCAGAAGAAGCAGAAGAAGGAGAAGGAGAAGGTTAAGTCTGGAGGGTGAATCAGAAGAAGTAGAAGAAGGAGAAGGAGAAGGTGAAGTCTGGAGGGTGAATCAGAAGAAGCAGAAGAAGGAGAAGGAGAAGGTGAAGTCTGGAGGGTGAATCAGAAGAAGCAGAAGAAGGAGAAGGAGAAGGTGAAGTCTGGAGGGTGAATCAGAAGAAGCAGAATAAGGAGAAGGAGAAGGTGAAGTCTGGAGGGTGAATCAGAAGAAGCAGAAGAAGGAGAAGGAGAAGGTGAAGTCTGGAGGGTGAATCAGAAGAAGTAGAAGAAGGAGAAGGAGAAGATGAAGTCTGGAGGGTGAATCAGAAGAAGTAGAAGAAGGAGAAGGAGAAGGTGAAGTCTGGAGGGTGAATCAGAAGAAGTAGAAGAAGGAGAAGGAGAAGATGAAGTCTGGAGGGTGAATCAGAAGAAACAGAAGAAGGAGAAGCAGAAGGTGAAGTCTGGAGGGTGAATCAGAAGAAGTAGAAGAAGGAGAAGGAGAAGGTGAAGTCTGGAGGGTGAATCAGAAGAAGCAGAAGAAGGAGAAGGAGAAGGTGAAGTCTGGAGGGTGAATCAGAAGAAGTAGAAGAAGGAGAAGGAGAAGGTGAAGTCTGGAGGGTGAATCAGAAGAAGCAGAATAAGGAGAAGGAGAAGGTGAAGTCTGGAGGGTGAATCAGAAGAAGCAGAAGAAGGAGAAGGAGAAGGTGAAGTCTGGAGGGTGAATCAGAAGAAGTAGAAGAAGGAGAAGGAGAAGATGAAGTCTGGAGGGTGAATCAGAAGAAGTAGAAGAAGGAGAAGGAGAAGGTGAAGTCTGGAGGGTGAATCAGAAGAGGTAGAAGAAGGAGAAGGAGAAGATGAAGTCTGGAGGGTGAATCAGAAGAAACAGAAGAATGAGAAGGAGAAGGTGAAGTCTGGAGGGTGAATCAGAAGAAGTAGAAGAAGGAGAAGGAGAAGGTGTAGTCTGGAGGGTGAATCAGAAGAAGTAGACGAAGGAGAAGGAGAAGGTGAAGTCTGGAGGGTGAATCAGAAGAAGCAGAAGAAGGAGAAGGAGAAGGTGAAGTCTGGAGGGTGAATCAGAAGAAGTAGAAGAAGGAGAAGGAGAAGGTGAAGTCTGGAGGGTGAATCAGAAGAAGCAGAAGAAGGAGAAGGAGAAGGTGAAGTCTGGAGGGTGAATCAGAAGAAGCAGAAGAAGGAGAAGGAGAAGGTGAAGTCTGGAGGGTGAATCAGAAGAAGTAGAAGAAGGAGAAGGAGAAGTTGAAGTCTGGAGGGTTAAGCAGAAGAAGTAGAAGATGGAGAAGGAGAAGGTGAAGTCAGGAGGGTGAATCAGAAGAAGTAGAAGAAGGAGAAGGAGAAGGTGAAGTCAGGAGGGTGAATCAGAATAAGCAGAAGATGGAGAAGGAGAAGGTGAAGTCTGGAGGGTGAATTAGAAGAATCAGAAGAAGGAGAAGGAGAAGGTGAAGTCTGGAGGGTGAATCAGAAGAAGCAAAGGAAGGAGAAGGAGAAGGTGAAGTCTGGAGGGTGAATCAGAAGAAGCAGAATAAGGAGAAGGAGAAGTTGAAGTCTGGAGGGTGAATCAGAAGAAGCAGAATAAGGAGAAGGAGAAGGTGAAGTCTGGAGAGTGTATCAGAAGAAGCAGAAGAAGGAGAAGGAGAAGGTGAAGTCTGGAGGGTGAATCAGAAGAAGTAGAAGAAGGAGAAGGAGAAGGTGAAGTCTGGAGGGTGAAGCAGAAGAAGTAGAAGAAGGAGAAGGAGAAGGTGAAGTCAGGAGGGTGAATCAGAAGAAGTAGAAGAAGGAGAAGGAGAAGGTGAAGTCAGGAGGGTGAATCAGAAGAAGCAGAAGACGGAGAAGGAGAAGGTGAAGTCTGGAGGGTGAATCAGAAGAAACAGAAGAAGGAGAAGGAGAAGGTGAAGTCTGGAGGGTGAATCAGAAGAAGTAGAAGAAGGAGAAGGAGAAGGTGAAGTCTGGAGGGTGAATCAGAAGAAGCAGAAGAAGGAGAAGGAGAAGGTGAAGTCTGGAGGGTGAATCAGAAGAAGCAGAAGAAGGAGAAGGAGAAGGTGAAGTCTGGAGGGTGAATCAGAAGAAGCAGAATAAGGAGAAGGAGAAGGTGAAGTCTGGAGGGCGAATCAGAAGAAGCAGAAGAAGGAGAAGGAGAAGGTGAAGTCTGGAGGGTGAATCAGAAGAAGTAGAAGAAGGAGAAGGAGAAGATGAAGTCTGGAGGGTGAATCAGAAGAAGTAGAAGAAGGAGAAGGAGAAGGTGAAGTCTGGAGGGTGAATCAGAAGAAGTAGAAGAAGGAGAAGGAGAAGATGAAGTCTGGAGGGTGAATCAGAAGAAACAGAAGAAGGAGAAGCAGAAGGTGAAGTCTGGAGGGTGAATCAGAAGAAGTAGAAGAAGGAGAAGGAGAAGGTGAAGTCTGGAGGGTGAATCAGAAGAAGCAGAAGAAGGAGAAGGAGAAGGTGAAGTCTGGAGGGTGAATCAGAAGAAGTAGAAGAAGGAGAAGGAGAAGGTGAAGTCTGGAGGGTGAATCAGAAGAAGCAGAATAAGGAGAAGGAGAAGGTGAAGTCTGGAGGGTGAATCAGAAGAAGCAGAAGAAGGAGAAGGAGAAGGTGAATTCTGGAGGGTGAATCAGAAGAAGTAGAAGAAGGAGAAGGAGAAGATGAAGTCTGGAGGGTGAATCAGAAGAAGTAGAAGAAGGAGAAGGAGAAGGTGAAGTCTGGAGGGTGAATCAGAAGAGGTAGAAGAAGGAGAAGGAGAAGATGAAGTCTGGAGGGTGAATCAGAAGAAACAGAAGAATGAGAAGGAGAAGGTGAAGTCTGGAGGGTGAATCAGAAGAAGTAGAAGAAGGAGAAGGAGAAGGTGTAGTCTGGAGGGTGAATCAGAAGAAGTAGACGAAGGAGAAGGAGAAGGTGAAGTCTGGAGGGTGAATCAGAAGAAGCAGAAGAAGGAGAAGGAGAAGGTGAAGTCTGGAGGGTGAATCAGAAGAAGTAGAAGAAGGAGAAGGAGAAGGTGAAGTCTGGAGGGTGAATCAGAAGAAGCAGAAGAAGGAGAAGGAGAAGGTGAAGTCTGGAGGGTGAATCAGAAGAAGCAGAAGAAGGAGAAGGAGAAGGTGAAGTCTGGAGGGTGAATCAGAAGAAGTAGAAGAAGGAGAAGGAGAAGTTGAAGTCTGGAGGGTTAAGCAGAAGAAGTAGAAGATGGAGAAGGAGAAGGTGAAGTCAGGAGGGTGAATCAGAAGAAGTAGAAGAAGGAGAAGGAGAAGGTGAAGTCAGGAGGGTGAATCAGAATAAGCAGAAGATGGAGAAGGAGAAGGTGAAGTCTGGAGGGTGAATCAGAAGAATCAGAAGAAGGAGAAGGAGAAGGTGAAGTCTGGAGGGTGAATCAGAAGAAGCAAAGGAAGGAGAAGGAGAAGGTGAAGTCTGGAGGGTGAATCAGAAGAAGCAGAATAAGGAGAAGGAGAAGTTGAAGTCTGGAGGGTGAATCAGAAGAAGCAGAATAAGGAGAAGGAGAAGGTGAAGTCTGGAGGGTGTATCAGAAGAAGCAGAAGAAGGAGAAGGAGAAGGTGAAGTCTGGAGGGTGAATCAGAAGAAGTAGAAGAAGGAGAAGGAGAAGGTGAAGTCTGGAGGGTGAAGCAGAAGAAGTAGAAGAAGGAGAAGGAGAAGGTGAAGTCAGGAGGGTGAATCAGAAGAAGTAGAAGAAGGAGAAGGAGAAGGTGAAGTCAGGAGGGTGAATCAGAAGAAGCAGAAGACGGAGAAGGAGAAGGTGAAGTCTGGAGGGTGAATCAGAAGAAACAGAAGAAGGAGAAGGAGAAGGTGAAGTCTGGAGGGTGAATCAGAAGAAGTAGAAGAAGGAGAACGAGAAGGTGTAGTCTGGAGGGTGAATCAGAAGAAGTAGACGAAGGAGAAGGAGAAGGTGAAGTCTGGAGGGTGAATCAGAAGAAGCAGAAGAAGGAGATGGAGAAGGTGAAGTCTGGAGGGTGAATCAGAAGAAGTAGAAGAAGGAGAAGGAGAAGGTGAAGTCTGGAGGGTGAATCAGAAGAAGCAGAAGAAGGAGAAGGAGAAGGTGAAGTCTGGAGGGTGAATCAGAAGAAGCAGAAGAAGGAGAAGGAGAAGGTGAAGTCTGGAGGGTGATTCAGAAGAAGCAGAATAAGGAGAAGGAGAAGGTGATGTCTGGAGGGTGAATCAGAAGAAGCAGAAGAAGGAGAAGGAGAAGGTGAAGTCTGGAGGGTGAATCAGAAGAAGTAGAAGAAGGAGAAGGAGAAAGTGAAGTCTGGAGGGTGAATCAGAAGAAGTAGAAGAAGGAGAAGGAGAAGGTGAAGTCTGGAGGGTGAATCAGAAGAAGTAGAAGAAGGAGAAGGAGAAGGTGAAGTCTGGAGGGTGAAGCAGAAGAAGTAGAAGAAGGAGAAGGAGAAGGTGAAGTCAGGAGGGTGAATCAGAAGATGTAGAAGAAGGAGAAGGAGAAGGTGAAGTCAGGAGGGTGAATCAGAAGAAGCAGAAGAAGGAGAAGGAGAAGGTGTAGTCTGGAGGGTGAATCAGAAGAATCAGAAGAAGGAGAAGGAGAAGGTGAAGTCTGGAGGGTGAATCAGAAGAAGCAGAAGAAAGAGAAGGAGAAGGTGAAGTCTGGAGGGTGAATCAGAAGAAGTAGAAGAAGGAGAAGGAGAAGTTGAAGTCTGGAGGGTGAATCAGAAGAAGCAGAAGAAGGAGAAGGAGAAGGTGAAGTCTGGAGGGTGAATCAGAAGAAGCAGACGAAGGAGAAGGAGAAGGTGAAGTCTGGAGGGTGAATCAGAAGAAGCAGAAGAAGGAGATGGAGAAGGTGAAGTCTGGAGGGTGAATCAGAAGAAGTAGAAGAAGGAGAAGGTGAAGGTGAAGTCTGGAGGGTGAATCAGAAGAAGCAGAAGAAGGAGAAGGAGAAGGTGAAGTCTGGAGGGTGAATCAGAAGAAGCAGAAGAAGGAGAAGGAGAAGGCGAAGTCTGGAGGGTGATTCAGAAGAAGCAGAATAAGGAGAAGGAGAAGGTGAAGTCTGGAGGGTGAATCAGAAGAAGCAGAAGAAGGAGAAGGAGAAGGTGAAGTCTGGAGGGTGAATCAGAAGAAGTAGAAGAAGGAGAAGGAGAAGGTGAAGTCTGGAGGGTGAATCAGAAGAAGTAGAAGAAGGAGAAGGAGAAGGTGAAGTCTGGAGGGTGAATCAGAAGAAGTAGAAGAAGGAGAAGGAGAAGGTGAAGTCTGGAGGGTGAAGCAGAAGAAGTAGAAGAAGGAGAAGGAGAAGGTGAAGTCAGGAGGGTGAATCAGAAGATGTAGAAGAAGGAGAAGGAGAAGGTGAAGTCAGGAGGGTGAATCAGAAGAAGCAGAAGAAGGAGAAGGAGAAGGTGAAGTCTGGAGGGTGAATCAGAAGAAGTAGAAGAAGGAGAAGGAGAAGGTGAAGTCTGGAGGGTGAATCAGAAGAAGCAGAAGAAGGAGAAGGCGAAGGTGAAGTCTGGAGGGTGAATCAGAAGAAGCAGAAGAAGGAGAAGGAGTAGGTGAAGTCTGGAGGGTGAATCAGAAGAAGCAGAAGAAGGAGAAGGAGAAGGTAAAGTCTGGAGGGTGAATCAGAAGAAGCAGAATAAGGAGAAGGAGAAGGTGAAGTCTGGAGGGTGAATCAGAAGAAGTAGAAGAAGGAGAAGGAGAAGGTGAAGTCTGGAGGGTGAATCAGAAGAAGTAGAAGAAGGAGAAGGAGAAGGTGAAGTCTGGAGGGTGAAGCAGAAGAAGTAGAAGAAGGAGAAGGAGAAGGTGAAGTCAGGAGAGTGAATCAGAAGAAGTAGAAGAAGGAGAAGGAGAAGGTGAAGTCAGGAGGGTGAATCAGAAGAAGCAGAAGAAGGAGATAGAGAAGGCGAAGTCTGGAGGGTGAATCAGAAGAATCAGAAGAAGGAGAAGGAGAAGGTGAAGTCTGGAGGGTGAAGCAGAAGAAGCAGAAGAAAGAGAAGGAGAAGGTGAAGTCTGGAGGGTGAAGCAGAAGAAACAGAAGAAGGAGAAGGAGAAGGTGAAGACTGGAGGGTGAATCAGAAGAAGTAGAAGAAGGAGAAGGAGAAGGTGAAGTCTGGAGGGTGAATCAGAAGAAGTAGAAGAAGGAGAAGGAGAAGGTGAAGTCTGGAGGGTGAATCAGAAGAAGCAGAAGAAGGAGAAGGTAAAGTCTGGAGGGTGAATCAGAAGAAGCAGAAGAAGGAGAAGGAGAAGATGAAGTCTGGAGGGTGAATCAGAAGAAGTAGAAGAAGGAGAAGGAGAAGGTGAGGTCTGGAGGGTGAATCAGAAGAAGCAGAAGAAGGAGAAGGAGAAGGTGAAGTCTGGAGGGTGAATCAGAAGAAGCAGAAGAAGGAGAAGGAGAAGGTGAAGTCTGGAGGGTGAATCAGAAGAAGCAGAAGAAGGAGAAGGAGAAGGTGAAGTCAGGAGGGTGAATCAGAAGAAGCAGAAGAAGGAGAAGGAGAAGGTGAAGTTAGGAGGGTGAATCAGAAGAAGCAGAAGAAGGAGAAGGAGCAGGTGAAGTCAGGGGGGTGTAGCAGAAGAAGTAGAAGAAGGAGAAGGAGAAGGTGAAGTCAGGACGGTGAAGCAGAAGAAGCAGAAGAAGGAGAAGGAGAAGGTGAAGCCTGGAGGGCGCAGCAGAAGAAGCAGAAGAAGGAGAAGGAGAAGGTGAAGTCTGGAGTGTGAAGCAGAAGAAGCAGAAGAAGGAGAAGGAGAAGGTGAAGTCTGGAGGGCGCAGCAGAAGAAGCAGAAGAAGGAGAATGAGAAGGTGAAGTCTGGAGGGTGAATCAGAAGAAGCAGAAGAAGGAGAAGGAGAAGGTGAAGTCTGGAGGGTGAATCAGAAGAAGTAGAAGAAGGAGAAGGAGAAGGTGAAGTCTGGAGGGTGAAGCAGAAGAAGTAGAAGAAGGAGAAGGAGAAGGTGAAGTCAGGAGGGTGAATCAGAAGAAGTAGAAGAAGGAGAAGGAGAAGGTGAAGTCAGGAGGTTGAATCAGAAGAAGCAGAAGAAGGAGAAGGAGAATGTGAAGTCTGGAGGGTGAATCAGAAGAAGTAGAAGAAGGAGAAGGAGAAGGTGAAGTCTGGAGGGTGAATCAGAAGAAGCAGAAGAAGGAGAAGGAGAAGGTGAAGTCTGGAGGGTGAATCAGAAGAAGCAGAAGAAGGAGAAGGAGAAGGTGAAGTCTGGAGGGTGAATCAGAAGAAGCAGAAGAAGGAGAAGGAGAAGGTGAAGTCTGGAGGGTGAATCAGAAGAAGCAGAATAAGGAGAAGGAGAAGGTGAAGTCTGGAGGGTGAATCAGAAGAAGCAGAAGAAGGAGAAGGAGAAGGTGAAGTCTGGAGGGTGAATCAGAAGAAGTAGAAGAAGGAGAAGGAGAAGGTGAAGTCTGGAGGGTGAAGCAGAAGAAGTAGAAGAAGGAGAAGGAGAAGGTGAAGTCAGGAGGGTGAATCAGAAGAAGTAGAAGAAGGAGAAGGAGAAGGTGAAGTCAGGAGGGTGAATCAGAAGAAGCAGAAGAAGGAGATAGAGAAGGTGAAGTCTGGAGGGTGAATCAGAAGCATCAGAAGAAGGAGAAGGAGAAGGTGAAGTCTGGAGGGTGAAGCAGTAGAAGCAGAAGAAAGAGAAGGAGAAGGTGAAGTCTGGAGGGTGAAGCAGAAGAAACAGAAGAAGGAGAAGGAGAAGGTGAGGACTGGAGGGTGAATCAGAAGAAGTCGAAGAAGGAGAAGAAGAAGGTGAAGTCTGGAGGGTGAATCAGAAGAAGTAGAAGAAGGAGAAGGAGAAGGTGAAGTCTGGAGGGTGAATCAGAAGAAGCAGAAGAAGGAGAAGGAGAAGGTGAAGTCTGGAGGGTGTATCAGAAGAAGCAGAAGAAGGAGAAGGAGAAGATGAAGTCTGGAGGGTGAATCAGAAGAAGTAGAAGAAGGAGAAGGAGAAGGTGAGGTCTGGAGGGTGAATCAGAAGAAGCAGAAGAAGGAGAAGGAGAAGGTGAAGTCTGGAGGGTGAATCAGAAGAAGCAGAAGAAGGAGAAGGAGAAGGTGAAGTCTGGAGGGTGAATCAGAAGAAGCAGAAGAAGGAGAAGGAGAAGGTGAAGTCAGGAGGGTGAATCAGAAGAAGCAGAAGACGGAGAAGGAGAAGGTGAATTTAGGAGGGTGAATCAGAAGAAGCAGAAAAAGGAGAAGGAGCAGGTGAATTCAAGGGGGTGTAGCAGAAGAAGTAGAAGAAGGAGAAGGAGAAGGTGAAGCCTGGAGGGCGCAGCAGAAGAAGCAGAAGAAGGAGAAGGAGAAGGTGAAGTCTGGAGTGTGAAGCAGAAGAAGCAGAAGAAGGAGAAGGAGAAGGTGAAGTCTGGAGGGCGCAGCATAAGAAGCAGAAGAAGGAGAATGAGAAGGTGACGTCTGGAGGGTGAATCAGAAGAAGCAGAAGAAGGAGAAGGAGAAGGTGAAGTCTGGAGGGTGAATCAGAAGAAGTAGAAGAAGGAGAAGGAGAAGGTGAAGTCTGGAGGGTGAAGCAGAAGAAGTAGAAGAAGGAGAAGGAGAAGATGAAGTCAGGAGGGTGAATCAGAAGAAGTAGAAGAAGGAGAAGGAGAAGGTGAAGTCAGGAGGGTGAATCAGAAGAAGCAGAAGATGGAGAAGGAGAAGGTGAAGTCTGGAGGTTGAATCAGAAGAATCAGAAGAAGGAGAAGGAGAAGGTGAAGTCTGGAGGGTGAATCAGAAGAAGCAGAAGAAAGAGAAGGAGAAGGTGAAGTCTGGAGGGTGAAGCAGAAGAAACAGAAAAAGGAGAAGGAGAAGGTGAAGACTGGAGGGTGAATCAGAAGAAGTAGAAGAAGGAGAAGGAGAAGGTGAAGTCTGGAGGGTGAATCAGAAGAAGTGGATGAAGGAGAAGGAGAAGTTGAAGTCTGGAGGGTGAATCAGAAGAAGCAGAAGAAGGAGAAGGAGAAGGTGAAGTCTGGAGGGTGAATCAGAAGAAGCAGAAGAAGGAGAAGGAGAAGATGAAGTCTGGAGGGTGAATCAGAAGAAGTAGAAGAAGGAGAAGGAGAAGGTGATATCTGGAGGGTGAATCAGAAGAAGTAGAAGAAGGAGAAGGAGAAGGTGAAGTCTGGAGGGTGAATCAGAAGAAACAGAAGAAGGAGAAGGAGAAGGTGAAGTCTGGAGGGTGAATCAGAAGAAGTAGAAGAAGGAGAAGGAGAAGGTGTAGTCTGGAGGGTGAATCAGAAGAAGTAGACGAAGGAGAAGGAGAAGGTGAAGTCTGGAGGGTGAATCAGAAGAAGCAGAAGAAGGAGAAGGAGAAGGTGAAGTCTGGAGGGTGAATCAGAAGAAGTAGAAGAAGGAGAAGGAGAAGGTGAAGTCTGGAGGGTGAATCAGAAGAAGCAGAAGAAGGAGAAGGAGAAGGTGAAGTCTGGAGGGTGAATCAGAAGAAGCAGAAGAAGGAGAAGGAGAAGGTGAAGTCTGGAGGGTGAATCAGAAGAAGCAGAATAAGGAGAAGGAGAAGGTGAAGTCTGGAGGGTGAATCAGAAGAAGCAGAAGAAGGAGAAGGAGAAGGTGAAGTCTGGAGGGTGAATCAGAAGAAGTAGAAGAAGGAGAAGGAGAAGGTGAAGTCTGGAGGGTGAATCAGAAGAAGTATAAGAAGGAGAAGGAGAAGGTGAAGTCTGGAGGGTGAATCAGAAGAAGTAGAAGAAGGAGAAGGAGAAGGTGAAGTCTGGAGGGTGAAGCAGAAGAAGTAGATGAAGGAGAAGGAGAAGGTGAAGTCAGGAGGGTGAATCAGAAGAAGTAGAAGAAGGAGAAGGAGAAGGTGAGTTCTGGAGGGTGAATCAGAAGAAGCAGAAGAAGGAGAAGGAGAAGGTGAAGTCTGGAGGGTGAATCAGAAGAATCAGAAGAAGGAGAAGGAGAAGGTGAAGTCTGGAGGGTGAATCAGAAGAAGCAGAAGAAAGAGAAGGAGAAGGTGAAGTCTGGAGGGTGAAGCAGAAGAAACAGAAGAAGGAGAAGGAGAAGGTGTAGACTGGAGGGTGAATCAGAAGAAGTAGAAGAAGGAGAAGGAGTAGGTGAAGTCTGGAGGGTGAATCAGAAGAAGTAGAAGAAGGAGAAGGAGAAGGTGAAGTCTGGAGGGTGAATCAGAAGAAGCAGAAGAAGGAGAAGGAGAAGGTGAAGTCTGGAGGGTGAATCAGAAGAAGGAGAAGAAGGAGAAGGAGAAGATGAAGTCTGGAGGGTGAATCAGAAGAAGTAGAAGAAGGAGAAGGAGAAGGTGAAGTCTGGAGGCTGAATCAGAAGAAGTAGAAGAAGGAGAAGCAGAAGGTGAGGTCTGGAGGGTGAATCAGAAGAAGCAGAAGAAGGAGAAGGAGAAGGTGAAGTCTGGAGGGTGAATCAGAAGAAGCAGAAGAAGGAGAAGGAGAAGGTGAAGTCTGGAGGGTGAATCAGAAGAAGCAGAAGAAGGAGAAGGAGAAGGTGAAGTCAGGAGGGTGAATCAGAAGAAGCAGAAGAAGGAGAAGGAGAAGGTGAATTTAGGAGGGTGAATCAGAAGGAGCAGAAGAAGGAGAAGGAGCAGGTGAAGTCAGGGGGGTGTAGCAGAAGAAGTAGAAGAAGGAGAAGGAGAAGGTGAAGTCAGGACGGTGAAGCAGAAGAAGCAGAAGAAGGAGAAGGAGAAGGTGAAGCCTGGAGGGCGCAGCAGAAGAAGCAGAAGAAGGAGAAGGAGAAGGTGAAGTCTGGAGGGCGCAGCAGAAGAAGCAGAAGAAGGAGAATGAGAAGGTGAAGTCTGGAGGGTGAATCAGAAGAAGCAGAAGAAGGAGAAGGAGAAGGTGAAGTCTGGAGGGTGAATCAGAAGAAGTAGAAGAAGGAGAAGGAGAAGGTGAAGTCTGGAGGGTGAAGCAGAAGAAGTAGAAGAAGGAGAAGGAGAAGGTGAAGTCAGGAGGGTGAATCAGAAGAAGTAGAAGAAGGAGAAGGAGAAGGTGAAGTCAGGAGGGTGAATCAGAAGAAGCAGAAGAAGGAGAAGGAGAAGGTGAAGTCTGGAGGGTGAATCAGAAGAATCAGAAGAAGGAGAAGGAGAAGGTGAAGTCTGGAGGGTGAATCAGAAGAAGCAGAAGAAAGAGAAGGAGAAGGTGAAGTCTGGAGGGTGAAGCAGAAGAAACAAAAAAAGGAGAAGAAGAAGGTGAAGACTGGAGGGTGAATCAGAAGAAGTAGAAGAAGGAGAAGGAGAAGGTGAAGTCTGGAGGGTGAATCAGAAGAAGTGGAAGAAGGAGAAGGAGAAGTTGAAGTCTGGAGGGTGAATCAGAAGAAGCAGAAGAAGGAGAAGGAGAAGGTGAAGTCTGGATGGTGAATCAGAAGAAGCAGAAGAAGGAGAAGGAGAAGATGAAGTCTGGAGGGTGAATCAGAAGAAGTAGAAGAAGGAGAAGGAGAAGGTGAAGTCTGGAGGGTGAATCAGAAGAAGTAGAAGAAGGAGAAGGAGAAGATGAAGTCTGGAGGGTGAATCAGAAGAAACAGAAGAAGGAGAAGGAGAAGGTGAAGTCTGGAGGGTGAATCAGAAGAAGTAGAAGAAGGAGAAGGAGAAGGTGTTGTCTGGAGGGTGAATCAGAAGAAGTAGACGAAGGAGAAGGAGAAGGTGAAGTCTGGAGGGTGAATCAGAAGAAGCAGAAGAAGGAGAAGGAGAAGGTGAAGTCTGGAGGGTGAATCAGAAGAAGTAGAAGAAGGAGAAGGAGAAGGTGAAGTCTGGAGGGTGAATCAGAAGAAGCAGAAGAAGGAGAAGGAGAAGGTGAAGTCTGGAGGGTGAATCAGAAGAAGCAGAAGAAGGAGAAGGAGAAGGTGAAGTCTGGAGGGTGAATCAGAAGAAGCAGAATAAGGAGAAGGAGAAGGTGAAGTCTGGAGGGTGAATCAGAAGAAGCAGAAGAAGGAGAAGGAGAAGGTGAAGTCTGGAGGGTGAATCAGAAGAAGTAGAAGAAGGAGAAGGAGAAGGTGAGGTCTGGAGGGTGAATCAGAAGAAGTATAAGAAGGAGAAGGAGAAGGTGAAGTCTGGAGGGTGAATCAGAAGAAGTAGAAGAAGGAGAAGGAGAAGGTGAAGTCTGGAGGGTGAAGCAGAAGAAGAAGATGAAGGAGAAGGAGAAGGTGAATTCAGGAGGGTGAATCAGAAGAAGTAGAAGAAGGAGAAGGAGAAGGTGAGTTCTGGAGGGTGAATCAGAAGAAGCAGAAGAAGGAGAAGGAGAAGGTGAAGTCTGGAGGGTGAATCAGAAGAATCAGAAGAAGGAGAAGGAGAAGGTGAAGTCTGGAGGGTGAATCAGAAGAAGCAGAAGAAAGAGAAGGAGAAGGTGAAGTCTGGAGGGTGAAGCAGAAGAAACAGAAGAAGGAGAAGGATAAAGTGAAGACTGGAGGGTGAATCAGAAGAAGTAGAAGAAGGAGAAGGAGAAGGTGAAGTCTGGAGGGTGAATCAGAAGAAGCAGAAGAAGGAGAAGGAGAAGGTGAAGTCAGGACGGTGAAGCAGAAGAAGCAGAAGAAGGAGAAGGAGAAGGTGAGGTCTGGAGGGTGAAGCAGAAGAAGCAGAAGAAGGAGAAGGAGAAGGTGAAGTCTGGAGGGTGAATCAGAAGAAGCAGAATAAGGAGAAGGAGAAGGTGAAGTCTGGAGGGTGAATCAGAAGAAGCAGAAGAAGGAGAAGGAGAAGGTGAAGTCTGGAGGGTGAATCAGAAGAAGTAGAAGAAGGAGAAGGAGAAGGTGAAGTCTGGAGGGTGAATCAGAAGAAGTATAAGAAGGAGAAGGAGAAGGTGAAGTCTGGAGGGTGAATCAGAAGAAGTAGAAGAAGGAGAAGGAGAAGGTGAAGTCTGGAGGGTGAAGCAGAAGAAGAAGATGAAGGAGAAGGAGAAGGTGAATTCAGGAGGGTGAATCAGAAGAAGTAGAAGAAGGAGAAGGAGAAGGTGAGTTCTGGAGGGTGAATCAGAAGAAGCAGAAGAAGGAGAAGGAGAAGGTGAAGTCTGGAGGGTGAATCAGAAGAAGTAGAAGAAGGAGAAGGAGAAGGTGAAGTCTGGAGGGTGAATCAGAAGAAGTAGAAGAAGGAGAAGGAGAAGGTGAAGTCTGGAGGGTGAATCAGAAGAAGTAGAAGAAGGAGAAGGAGAAGGTGTAGTCTGGAGGGTGAATCAGAAGAAGTAGACGAAGGAGAAGGAGAAGGTGAAGTCTGGAGGGTGAATCAGAAGAAGCAGAAGAAGGAGAAGGAGAAGGTGAAGTCTGGAGGGTGAATCAGAAGAAGCAGAAGAAGGAGAAGGAGAAGGTGAAGTCTGGAGGGTGAATCAGAAGAAGCAGAAGGAGGAGAAGGAGAAGGTGAAGTCTGGAGGGTGAATCAGAAGAAGCAGAAGAAGGAGAAGGAGAAGGTGAAGTCTGGAGGGTGAATCAGAAGAAGCAGAATAAGGAGAAGGAGAAGGTGAAGTCTGGAGGGTGAATCAGAAGAAGCAGAATAAGGAGAAGGAGAAGGTGAAGTCTGGAGGGTGAATCAGAAGAAGCAGAAGAAGGAGAAGGAGAAGGTGAAGTCTGGAGGGTGAATCAGAAGAAGTAGAAGAAGGAGAAGGAGAAGGTGAAGTCTGGAGGGTGAATCAGAAGAAGTATAAGAAGGAGAAGGAGAAGGTGAAGTCTGGAGGGTGAATCAGAAGAAGTAGAAGAAGGAGAAGGAGAAGGTGAAGTCTGGAGGGTGAAGCAGAAGAAGAAGATGAAGGAGAAGGAGAAGGTGAATTCAGGAGGGTGAATCAGAAGAAGTAGAAGAAGGAGAAGGAGAAGGTGAGTTCTGGAGGGTGAATCAGAAGAAGCAGAAGAAGGAGAAGGAGAAGGTGAAGTCTGGAGGGTGAATCAGAAGAATCAGAAGAAGGAGAAGGAGAAGGTGAAGTCTGGAGGGTGAATCAGAAGAAGCAGAAGAAAGAGAAGGAGAAGGTGAAGTCTGGAGGGTGAAGCAGAAGAAACAGAAGAAGGAGAAGGAGAAGGTGAAGACTGGAGGGTGAATCAGAAGAAGTAGAAGAAGGAGAAGGAGAAGGTGAAGTCTGGAGGGTGAATCAGAAGAAGCAGAAGAAGGAGAAGGAGAAGGTGAAGTCAGGACGGTGAAGCAGAAGAAGCAGAAGAAGGAGAAGGAGAAGGTGAGGTCTGGAGGGTGAAGCAGAAGAAGCAGAAGAAGGAGAAGGAGAAGGTGAAGTCTGGAGGGTGAATCAGAAGAAGCAGAATAAGGAGAAGGAGAAGGTGAAGTCTGGAGGGTGAATCAGAAGAAGCAGAAGAAGGAGAAGGAGAAGGTGAAGTCTGGAGGGTGAATCAGAAGAAGTAGAAGAAGGAGAAGGAGAAGGTGAAGTCTGGAGGGTGAAGCAGAAGAAGAAGATGAAGGAGAAGGAGAAGGTGAATTCAGGAGGGTGAATCAGAAGAAGTAGAAGAAGGAGAAGGAGAAGGTGAGTTCTGGAGGGTGAATCAGAAGAAGCAGAAGAAGGAGAAGGAGAAGGTGAAGTCTGGAGGGTGAATCAGAAGAAGCAGAAGGAGGAGAAGGAGAAGGTGAAGTCAGGAGGGTGAATCAGAAGAAGCAGAAGAAGGAGAAGGAGAAGGTGAATTTAGGAGGGTGAATCAGAAGAAGCAGAAGAAGGAGAAGGAGCAGGTGAAGTCAGGGGGGTGTAGCAGAAGAAGTAGAAGAAGGAGAAGGAGAAGGTGAAGCCAGGACGGTGAAGCAGAAGAAGCAGAAGAAGGAGAAGGAGAAGGTGAAGCCTGGAGGGCGCAGCAGAAGAAGCAGAAGAAGGAGAAGGAGAAGGTGAAGTCTGGAGTGTGAAGCAGAAGAAGCAGAAGAAGGAGAAGGAGAAGGTGAAGTCTGGAGGGCGCATCAGAAGAAGCAGAAGAAGGAGAATGAGAAGGTGAAGTCTGGAGGGTGAATCAGAAGAAGCAGAAGAAGGAGAAGGAGAAGGTGAAGTCTGGAGGGTGAATCAGAAGAAGTAGAAGAAGGAGAAGGAGAAGGTGAAGTCTGGAGGGTGAAGCAGAAGAAGTAGAAGAAGGAGAAGGAGAAGGTGAAGTCAGGAGGGTGAATCAGAAGAAGTAGAAGAAGGAGAAGGAGAAGGTGAAGTCAGGAGGGTGAATCAGAAGAAGCAGAAGAAGGAGAAGGAGAAGGTGAAGTCTGGAGGGTGAATCAGAAGAATCAGAAGAAGGAGAAGGAGAAGGTGAAGTCTGGAGGGTGAATCAGAAGAAGCAGAAGAAAGAGAAGGAGAAGGTGAAGTCTGGAGGGTGAAGCAGAAGAAACAAAAAAAGGAGAAGGAGAAGGTGAAGACTGGAGGGTGAATCAGAAGAAGTAGAAGAAGGAGAAGGAGAAGGTGAAGTCTGGAGGGTGAATCAGAAGAAGTGGAAGAAGGAGAAGGAGAAGTTGAAGTCTGGAGGGTGAATCAGAAGAAGCAGAAGAAGGAGAAGGAGAAGGTGAAGTCTGGATGGTGAATCAGAAGAAGCAGAAGAAGGAGAAGGAGAAGATGAAGTCTGGAGGGTGAATCA